>NW_017534630.1:399332-511517 GCF_001853355.1 Bactrocera latifrons
ACGGATGTTCTTAGGCTACCCAGAGGATACTTGGTCAAAGACCGGAAGTCGTGAGCTGCTTGAGTCATATGTAAAAGAATCGTTTCTGGCCACTCCCACGTGAATGGCGATCAGAAAACTTTCCTCACTTGCGTGAACTTCTACACATGACTCCATCCTCCGCGCCTGGATTGGAGTACGTTATTCTGGGCGACATTTTTCAAAATCTACTAGCCTTATACCCAATGATACAATCAATTTATTGAAGAAATGGTGAGCTCGTTAGCTTCGTGGCCCCCAAAATCGTGCGATTTATTACCGCTGAATTACTTGTATTTTGCGTATTTTGCAGAAAAGCCCGAGATGATTGACTTCTTAGAAATACAGTTGCAAATAATTTTTTTATCCAGCGTCACTCTCTTTTTGCAATTTTTTCTTTTTTCGTTTGAGGATTATTTATTTATTTATTATATATCGTATTGAGTTTGAGACAATCGCTCATTGTCCACTAACTGTCAATACTATTGTAGTCTGATAGAGATAATATCCATCGAACTCAAATAAAATTTCGGAATTTTTATTATTCCTCGAACCAGAAAACTATTAAAATATGAAATTTTTAAAACAATTTCAAAGTTTCGAAAGTTTTTTTTAAGGGAATGAAAGAAATCAGAGCCATTTGTAATGCTATAAATTTGAAATTTGTTTAAAAATTCTTTATTTGAGCTTTCAAGTACGGATATTCACGTTTTTACGCTCTTACGTGCGCTGCCTTCTATATTTCGGGAAACCAAAAACATATTTTTTTAAATTTTTATTGTATTTAACTCATCTTTAAACACTCATTTAGTGGACTGTGGTTTACCAATAATTAATGATAGTTTCCAGAACAACTACTAATTTTTGATGATATTTCTGAAATTCCACGCGGAGTGATCTACGACGTCTTTTGAATTTACTATACCATCGAGGAATTAGGTTCAGCTATATACTCTTGATGAGTTAAGCTTTGTTGAAATTTGTAAAAAATTATAGCGCAAAAATACGAGTTTTTTTTTCTTTTTTTATTTGACCGAGATTAATATTTTAAGTTACTGTACACAAATAGCGCTTATATCTATGTCCAAAGCTTTAAGTTTAATTTCGTGAGTTGTCAGATAGCAATAGAAGGCCTGCCAAGTACCGAAATATAAAAATTTAAATAGAATAGAGAATAAAAAAATGCCTTGCATTATCCCTTCACTTTATAAGAACATCTCAATATATATGAGATATGTAAAAATAAATATTAGTTTATACATATATGTATATGTGCTTATGACCTACGGATATATATATGTGTTCTTAGGTATGTCAACTTCCTCGTAAAATACGAAATATTTACTGCAATATGGCATGTGCCGGAAATCTCTGAGACAGTGCACATTCATATATTATTTATTTAATTTGCTCAAAGCTATTGTTTTACAATTTCTGTACATAGCCATATTTCAACATATTCTCATTTATTTTAAATATTTCCATATTTGCTAAAAATCACTTTTTTGTTGCATTTTGTGCACGCAACCGTAAATATAGTAAGAAATTGTGAAGTTTCTTGGATCTCTGCCAGCTTACTATTGTTGTATTTTGTTAATTGGAATTTTTGTATTGAATTGAATATTAAATGCTTTAAAGAGCAATGCAAGCAATTGAAAATAGCAAAATTAAGTTTCAAAGTTTAAATTTTAATAGGATTAAACAAGAGAGTTTCAAAAATAATTTGATGGCATTTCATTTATTTTAAAGCAATATAATCGATTTTAAATTTTCATTTCATATTTGTGTGACGTTTGTGATAACAATGCACATTTTTATAGGTATTATTAGTTAGAATAAATTTTCAAAGATGAGAGAAGTATTTTTATTAAATAAAATTTAGTCATTTTCACGCTCAGTACACAAAACAGAAAATGAAAAATATGCAGAGAGACAAAATGAATGAGATGCCAATTTCGAATTATGTGACAACAAAAAAATATTCAAAATTTAACTCAGAAGAACCTAGATTGACATGGCACGCTTAGACCAGCGCAGTAGCCGTTATTAAAATGATAACAAAAGAAAGAAATACATAGCAGGTTTAAACTCATGGAAAATAAATGATAAAATAATCAACTTGAAAGTAAAATGATTTATCGGCGAAATAAAGTCAATACAATCATGAATTTCAATCAAAAATTAGTATGTCAAAATGTAAGATTGATTTTTTTTTTTGATTGAAAAAGTACATTTACTATATTATTATGGTAAATTTTCTCACGAAATGCAAAAAAAAAAGTGTTCTTGGTTTCTAAGGTACCGAGGTCAAGAAATCAAATAATAACTTAAATTTTGTATGCCAAAACTACAAAAACAAACTACGCCATATACGAAAAGACTTTTTCGACTACCCAATATATAATATATTCTTAGTATATTGAAGAATTTAGCACGTGTGATTTTTGATACTTTAAATCTTCTCAAAAACCAATCAAATTTGGACTTAAATTTTAAATTTAAAAAGTCCTCGAAATATCAAAATGTCCTCTTATTGTATTTTCTCATGGTAAATTATTGTAAATTACAAGTGTGGCAATTGCAATAATTCATGAGTTTACAGCGGAAAATTTCACTGATTCCCATGCATGGTGGCAACCAATAAAAAGTACAGATTGGTGCATGTGAACATTTTCATTTTCAGCTTAATTAAACCAACGCGGATTGCCGGCAATTACAACGCTTTCACATTTACCAATCAATAACTTTGTGTTGATTACAAAAACTGCACACACATATACAATTTAAGAGATAAATTCATATCAACACCAGCGAGAATGTGTATAACAGTATCTGAGCGCGCAAACTTGATGCGATATGCATCGCTGCACTAAATAATGGAGTTGATTATGCCGCAGTGTAATGACAAATAAATCAAGAATATGTCACGCTTGGGATTCGGCATTAATTTTAAGCGTTCACGTGTGAGAATTCATATTTTCACAGTAATACCGCCTTCTTTTAATATGTAATGTTCAGTTACATATATGTGCATTTGTGTGTAAAAATTTATAAGTACCCTCACTTGAATTAAGCGAAAAACTCAAAAAATTGTGGTTTAACAACCAATATTTATTTGATGTAAATATATTGAACCCATTTAAGTTTTACAGCTGCAAATAATAATTTAAAATTTTTTAAATCGGAGGAATTTTTCGTTTATTTTATGTGGCACATGTAAGGGGTTATATTTTACAAGCATATACAGTCCGTAAGACTTTCAATAAGTAAAAATATAATTGTTTCGTTATTTGTTTTTATAATCGGAGCCATATGTATTATTTTCTTAAACGTATTTAATTCGCAGTGATTGATAATTGATGGTAGTTGAAGGAATTTTAAATGATCTTGCTGTTTTGGAGGCTCAATTACCAAACAAATCCGCTGTTTAATTTTGAATTATAAAGAGCTCATATTGTTTTTTTTTTTCTATTACTCTTAAAAGAGTTTGCCACGAAGATTATCTGTTTGTCTTTCTGTATATAGCGAAGTGACCCAATTAATAGAGATATCAATTTTGCACACGCCCATTTCTTCCCAAGAGGAAGCTGTCATACAAATTGAAAAATCTGAAGCAATGGTTCAATCTCCGAAGACATATTTTAGAGTGCATAAAAACAGCATATCTCTGTCACAGAAACTGAACGATCGAAATAAAAAAATTGCAAAAAAATGACAGGTTACTATAATATACAATTTCTTAGATCGGATAACTACGGCATATAAAAGACATGCAAACTGACCGCTTTAAATCAAATCCTTTAATTATTTTTTTTTTTGTGAAAAGATGTCTTGACGAAATTTGGCTAAAATATGAAACTTTCTCCTAGGAAGTGTTTAAAACCAGGTGTACTCCGATTCAAATTTTAGTAATCGCGCTGAATTGGTGGAAAAGTCCGCGAAATTATTTCTATCGATCTCTACTCGTTTTGTTTCTCATGATTTTTCTCACTTCATTGTCATTATAATTAGTTAACTTAAATTAAACTATAAGGGTTTTTGAGTTTAAGCCTTTCTTTCCATTATTTTGCGCGACGATAGCTGAGGCTTCAGCGTTTACATGAGTAAGTCTTTCCACATTAGTCTTTGCACATTTGCTGATTGATGTGTCAACTGATCGCATTCAAGATCGTGACTCCGAACATACCAAAGCGCATTGATGGCGCATCTTAGAATATTGTTCTGGAATCGCTGTATTTGCAAATGTGGTAAATAAAAATTAGATAAAGGATGGGCCCTAACACACTACCCTGAGAAATATCAGCTTTATTTCCTATATAACAGAGTACATCATGAATTCAATGAAGACCAAAAGTGAAAGAGTTTTTGATGGAAAAAACCCCGATTTTTCTCACCAATCTATCCGCCGTATTCGCCTGATCTATCAGCATGTGAATATTTTCTATTTCCAAGATTGAAAACTCTCACAACTTTAGTGGTTTGACCATTTAAAGGTTCCCTACTTCTTTATAGGAAAACACATGAAATTTAATGGGGTATGTTTATTGTGATTCGAAAGAGATTTTTGTAGATTCTTCTACTTTTACTGGCGTAAGATTATCTCTTCCAAATTTTGGCCGCGGCCAAAAAAAATATGGACTGATGATTCTACCGACTTATAAACTACACCAAACCATTGCTTTTTTCTCGATGAAATGGCAACTCTTGCATCTCTTCATGATTCTCTCCGTCCGTTTGAATCGAAAAAGTCAGATCTTCTTGGAACTTTTCAAGAGCCCATAGAGCGAAGCGACGAATTTTGGGAAGGTCCAGTGGCTCCAGTTCTTGCACAAAATGTATTTTGTATGCTTTCAATTTAATACCTCGTAAAATGAGCCAAGTAGTTTCCATCGACTCTACAATCTCAACCATGTCTGCTATATTTTCTTCTCGGCTGAGAGCGTTCTATTCGGTTGAGTATTAAGCAATAATGCAACCTGGATCTTAAGATGGATGATGGTGTTTCGAATAGTACGTCCAAAAGGCCGATTGTGTTGCTAATAAGTTGAGCGAAATGCGCAAATGTAAACTTTCGTATAAAAGTTGAACGATTTGAAACGTTGTTCAGGCGTCAGAATTTCCATGATGAAATGCTAAGAAATACTGATCCGACTGGCGCTTGATCTATCAAGAAAAGGTTACTAAAAATAGAACTTCTACTTGGATCACCCGCTATACTCGAGTTTAAGTTAAAAGCTAAGCAAAAATATCACTCGATATTTTGCTATTGCTTGCGAAAGGATGACAAAAATTAGAACTAACTTTTCGATATATTCGGCTACTCGGATTAAATCCAAGTTTTGAAGAGTATAACGCTCAAGCGGCTTTGTTGATTATCGATTTAAGTTTTCGATATTGAATCTAATGGCGGACATAGAAGTCACCTAGTTTAATAATTGCCAAATATGTAACATATACTTTAACTTGAGGCTTTGTAAGTGAGTTCTCAGAATAATCTATAACTACATTAAGTTATTCCTAATTAATTTAGTGAAGAAAACAAGAAACTTTTCTAAAACTTAACAATTCTAAATTGTTTTTTTTTTTTCTTTTTTGTTTTTAATATTCTACAAATCTACATGATCTATTAGAATTTTGGTTTTTGATCTTGATAAAACCATTTGATAAAGTCATCCTATAAAAGAGTTAATTAAAGCGCTTGCTAGTTTTTAAAATAAAGTTTATAATACTTAGAAAATAATTCTAGAACCGAAAAAACAAATACTGCTTCCTAGAGTACCAATAATATTGAACAACTGCCACCAAGCACATCAATTACGCGTTAAAAACAGACTTGCGAGACTGAAATGCATAAATTCGAAGTTTTTCACGACAAAATGAGAACTTTAAAGACTCACAATTAAGGGGTGTTCGGTTGCATTATTTTTGGCACTCAAGCAGCAACAGCTTCGACAATAAATATTAATAATCGCATTAATGAAGATTTATGACATTCGCAAAACTAAGTCAAGCCACTACCAAGAGCACAGTGCCATCGCAAAATGCAACAGCTTTGGGGCTACCGCACGGCGCTCGACTGCACCTCACCCAGCAAAGTTTTAGAATATAGTAAATTTTTTATACTTCTGAGCTTTGCAATTTCATGGCTGTCACGACATGGCAGTTGTGTTGCATAAATGCACCCGGTAGTGGGGTTTGAACGATGGCAGCGTGCAACAAAGTTTAGCCACTCGCTAAGCAAGCTGCGTTAAGCAAGTCATCGCTTACGAAAGGCTGTACCACCACCAGCAAACGCACTAACTTGACAACAGTGAGCGACTGCTGGCAGGGAGGTGAGGTGGGTAGTATGCAGCATACGCCACTAATGAACGCTTCAACCAGTAGCTGGAGCTTGCGTAATAGATGTGTGACCAAATCATGTGTCCGCACAACTTTATACCCTTGCTCCCACTCCAGCTGCGGATTTTGCCGACAACGTTTTCCACTTTCCGTTGTGAGTTGTTCATTAAACTGACATCCAACATATATTTCCTTCCAGATATCATCTGACACTGAGTGACTATTCGGTTAGCTAAGCACTGTCTGACGCACGTAGCAACAACTATCTGACATTCGTTGCTTACGACTGCATTGCTTTTAGCCACTGCTGCACATATACAGGGTGCGTAGAGGTAAACTATTTTGTATCGGAAAATAATATAACAAGTAGAATATAAAAAGCGCTCTCCAAAATTGTTGTGACAAAAAGTGAGAGCTTTCATCGTGTTACAATATTTTAGTTCTGAGTTATTTTTATTTTCTTCTCTCAATTCGCTTATCCAAAATAAGTGATGAAGTTATATGCACAGTATTACATCATCTTCAATCACCCTGTATACCATATAAGCTTCCACATTGACATGTGCGTTTCTAAGTCTTTGATGAAGCCCTTAGAAGATTCTTTTGTAATATTTTCAATCAATTTCATGACTTCATATGATGCGAAATTTATCTGCATCACTTTCAATTTACCAGTTCGAGAAGCGAGCGTTTTACATGCTGCCAGTTGGTAAAGAAATTGATATTCGAGTGCTTTAACACTCAGGCAACACGCTGCATCAGCTAAAAGTGTTTTAATTTTTTGGTATTGGATGTATGCGTAGTCGCGTCTTTATGTGAGCTGTGCGAAATTTATATCGAGTCGACGTAATAAAGTTAAGCTTATATTAGGGAGCTATTGGAAGAGTTCAACATTGTTGTTTACTACGCATGTTTTTTTTCTTTTGATATAAAATATTATTTATTATTATTATATATATAAAATATATATATAATATATATATATAATAATAAAGAATTAGAAATGTTCACTTCCGCTATTCCATCCGTTTATTTTCGGGTAACATAACGGAATTTAAAAAATATTTAGGAATGGAAGCCCGTCCGAGTTTTATTAAAGCGATTACTATTTACAAGGACATCTAATTTCAAGACTTCACCATATACTCCTTTTCTATTTTATATTTTCACATATTTGGTTTTTATAGCCGGATTGCATCATACATCGATATTTTTAAATTCTAATTTTTTTTTATTTCTGAACACTAAAATAGTAAGAATGGTGTTTTATGGACAAAAAAAAAATCGACTTCACACTGCCAACCCAGGGCTATTCCTTCACCTTATACGAGCATCGTTAGGCTACTACTAAAACCATCTTGGGCAATGTATTGTAATTGTTTGATTTTTGTGGTTCTGTTCGGTCGTGTCGCCGCTAACATTGGAATTGGCGTAAAAGATCCCAATTTTATCTGAAATTATAAAATCAAACACTATTTCACTCGTGAAGGCTTTTTTATCCCAGAACTGGAAGATGAAGTCATGCGTGGAAGTTCACGCAAGTGAAGAAAGCTCTCTAAGCGCCATTCACTTGGGAGTGGATAAAAACGATTATTTTACACATCGCTCAAGCAGCTCACGACTTCCGGCCTTAGAGCAAGTATTCTCTAGGTAGCCAAGGATCCTTTCGAAGACTAGCTAAAGATATTCTCTCTTGAGAGATTGCCCTCCAGAGCTGTGTGCGGCCAAGTAAAAAACGCCCATAAAGAAAGGGAAACAAAAGCCTCAGATGAGAGCTTTTAACTCGGCTATAATTCTGTAACGGGAGGATAGACTATAATCTTCAAGAAATTCGAACAGCATAAATAAATGCCAAAGAAATTCATTTCGAATGATAATAAACATTCAGCGTTAAATAAGAAGCTTTTGTGATTTTTGTTTAAAAAAGTAGGAAACTTCTTCCTACTCCACTCTGGAGGTTTTTTTTTTTTTTTTTTTTTTTTTTTTTTTTTTTTTTTTTTTTTTTTTTTTTTTTTTTTGTCTAAAGTGAATTTGTATTTCGGTAAAGGTTAATTTTTTTAAAAAGACTTGCAAAATGTGTGAATGATATTAATATAATAACATTTTTTTCAGACAAATTGAGCTCTCAAAGAAGCCCAATAAAATCCCAGATAGAAAAAAATTTAAATTTTTAAACCAATAAAAAAAAAAATGTATTAATAGCTGTCAGTTAATAACAGCAATTGTTAAATATATGCATATATTTCTACAAGAGAAGATTTGTATCATCAAAAAGGTTTGAATTTTCAGCTTCTTGTTAATACTTTACACTATTATACCAAATTTTAATGCAGACAAAGTTCAACGTCTACAAGCACACAATTTTTTCAACACTCGAGATCAATCATTAACGCATGCGCTACTAAAACGTGTAAAGCCTCATCTTCCACTTTTAAATGTGACTGTGATTCTTAAATTTTAAATGCGTCCACAGCTGAATTAAATTGCTTTATGTATATGTATGTGGGTGTTTTTGCAAATGCTAAAGTAATTTAGTATAGTGTGTGCATTTAAAGTTTTATAGCAATATGTTGCATGAAAATAATTGTATTTATGTGTGTGTTTCCGACGAAAAGTGCGCAATGCACTCAGCCATTTCGCCCTTAGTGAATAAGTGCTTTATTTGTGTTAATTCAATTTTTGTGCCGCAAATGGACAGCGAAGGCAAAAACTTTGAAGCTCCTATTGCTAACAGATGATATTTTTTATGAGCTCACATAAAAATATAATACAAACACATGTATACATATTTATATATATATACACATGAGTAGAATTTATGCACGCTCTCGCTATGGCACTCAGCGCGGCAATTTCGTTTTATTCTGTGTCGATTCTGTGTCTGCCACTTTTCACAGAGCTGCCTTGCTGTTTTAGTTGCTGTTGCATTTCAGCAGAGTTAATATTTATATAAATGTGCGATTGTGTATGTGTGTGTGTCTGTGTGTGGGTGTGTGCGCATTTGAAATTCCCTTTTAACTGAATTTTTGTGTTCTGTGTAATTTTCTGTAAACGCCCATGCCAACCAGTTGCCGGGCATCCTCTCGCGCTCACTAACTCACAGTCAGTGGACTGCACTTTTAGCGTAACGGTTAACAAACACATGTATGTTTATGAACGTATGTGCCACATGAGTCTATGAGTGTATGCTTTTTTTTCTATCTCTCCCAGCGCTGTTGTCCAGTTAAGTCAGCAATTTTCGTTTCATTTTTAATGATGCATGCAACAGACACTTTGAGCATACATCAGCGCACATACACACATATATGTAAGTTCCCATACACTCTACAAATGCAGCTCTTTCGCAAAGTGCAATTTATAGCAAACAAGCCGGCGCCAATGTGTGCTGCACTACACTCACAACAACACTCTCGCTCCCACATATATTCGCTGCCCCCCTACGCCAATGATTGTGGCCGCTTTAAATGTTGTTGGTCAGTGAGTTTCAAACGTGTTGCTCACTCGCATCTTCTCCCCTTAGCTCCCCTTAGCAGCTTGACGCTTCAATTTGTATTTGTGTTTACGCTTGTATATTCATTTAAGCTTTTAGCTTGACTTGCAGCAGCTTTTACAATCAACTTGGCAGAAAATATTTTTAATTATAAACTGAAATATTAAAGCATGAAATTTCGACAGCGCAGATTGTGAATGGATCGCCTGTTGTTGCTCCAAAATAATTACGTCGGATTGAACGGTGCAGACATGGAGGGAGGTGGAACCTGTGCGTTATCTGTGCTAAAGTAGTGGCAAAACTTAAATTAAACGCAGAATACTAATGAACTGCTGTTTTATTTAGCTGGAGATGTGGAGTAGTGATAACAAATCCGTGAAGAAGTTAGTGAAGATTTTAATTTTTAGAAGGAACGAACTTAAAATTAATTTAGAAAAAAATTTGCTGCTACTACAAATAATTCCTATAAAGCGTGTTAGATAAAAGTTATTTACTAATATGTTTTTAGATGATCAGTTCTTATAATCGAACCACGGATACAAAAATAGTTTACCAGCATTGCTGGCTTTGTCGTTGCCACAATTCTTAACTCTAGCGTAGTCAACAATTCCTAGAAGGCATTGAACGCAGGTCAAATACACTTGTCCATAATTTGAATTCACGGTCACGGGAATGTTGACGCTAACGAAACACCTGACAAATTGGCCAAGATAGGAGTTTTTTTAAATGAATCTGAAGCGGAGTTAATATCACCACGCAGGAAATGATCAAAAGAGAGTTTTATACTCACTTGGGAAAAAAACTCAGATTAGATGGAAATCATAGGCCAACTGCAAGATAATAAAGTAGAAAAGGCTCAAGTCTGATAAGACTTGAATAACCACTCCTTAGATAGGTCACGGAATAGTATTTATAGACTTGCAGCTATTTAAAGGACAACGGTCTTTTAAAAAAAAATTTAGCAAAAATGGATCGATCCTATAACAATATTTGCCACAGCTGCAAGCTAGCAAGGAATACGAAACTCGTTTTCAACTTTCTCTCTAAGTGCTCAACTCTAGCACAAAACAGACACAGAATACTTGGAACCCATCAGGCCAAACGTTGAATGGCTGTCCATAAAAAGCATAACGGCTGTTAGTTACATAGTTTCATTGAGAAAACCGAATGGTTCGAGCACGACGAAACGAGATAGAAAGGTTCTGGCGAATCCAGCGCTAATTGAACCCCAGTGGCAGTGTTCAAAATTAAAAAAAGGAAAAAACTTCATCTGGAAACGATTTATTCCAATATTAATATAAAGCGCGAGTAGTTCCAAAAAGATTTACAGTTCATAATATTTTTTAAAAAGAGTTGCCAGCTGTTTTAAAATTTAAGTAAATTTCTTTAAAGAAATTAGCTATTGCAATATGAGTATAAAGCTGAATTTATTTAGAAATAATAGTAGTTGATAATATTTCCAGAAAAGGGTTGCCAGCTGTTCAAAAATTAACAAATTATACATCAAAAAAATGTTTCAGTTCATATTATTTTTTAAAGAGCGTTGCCACCTGTTTTGAATTTCTTAAAATGAGTCAGATAAGCTGATATTTACTATGCAGATGTCGGCTTGTAGTTGATAACATTTTCGGAAAAGGTTGCCACTTGTTTAAATATGTTAATTTCAATGAAATTATTGACGAAACGTTCTATTCTAACATAGGAATACAACTAAATTAATTTGGTAAAAGTTATAGTTGATAATATTTTCAGAAAAGGGTTGCCACCTGATTAAACATTTAATTTCATTAAAATATTAATGTACGGCTTTTTAAAGGTCTCTTTTTTTGTTAATAGAAAAAAGACACAATGTCTGGCAATATTACTTTATGGGCAGGAAAATATTGCTTTATGCCCACCTAAAAACTTCTTCTATTGAAATACGAATATTGTAACTCAATGCGACGAACCCATATATTATTTCATACATTGTGACAAAATTTTCGGGACATTGTAATTTAAATTCCCCGCGTAAATGATATTTAATGTGAGCACGATTTGTCAACCAGCTTGTTGTACAAAGCCTTCAAAGATAGTCAAGACATCGTTCAAGATATGTCTGGTTTGGAACGACCTTCGACCTCTTCAACTGATGTGTGATAAAGTGGTGAATATGGTGCTTGAAAATCGTCAGGCAAGTATTAGAGAGATGACAAAAGTGTTCGACATCTCTCGCGAGTGCGTTCGAATGATTTTGGTGGATATTTGCGTATGAAATAAGTTTTTGTTTGATTCCACCCGATAAAGCTGAGTTTTTTTTTTCAAAAATAGTACCATAAAACAGGTCTTTGGACTTGCTGGATGCAAATTCCGATTCCTCATTAAGTTTGACATGCAAACAAGTCTAAAATCATCGGAAAAGAGGAAAAAAGCGAGCCAAAAAAAAACACGCCAAAGCCGCTTAGAAATCAAGTTGATGTTGTTCCGATATTCGTAGTTTGGTGTATCATGAATTTGTTCCAGAAGATCAGACCTTCAATGAGGAGTTCTATTGCGGCGTTTATGTGAGAACATCTGTCAAAAACGGCCGGGATTGTGGAAAAATAGTTCATGGATTTTACACGATAATAATACACCATCGCATTGTAATCGAGTTTAAAGCCAAAAACGCAGTAACTACCATCGATCAATCACCATATTAACCAGACTTGGCTCCGTGTGATATTTTCTAGTTCCTTAGACTGAAATTGTTGTTCTGTGTAACCCGTTTTCAGTCGATCGAAAAGATAAAACAATACTCGCTGAAGGCAATCCCAAAAAGTTTTCATGAAACGTTCCCGTTAGTTTTATATAACAATGGAAATGAGAAACAGTTATAAAATCAATCAATCTCACTCAAATACACATAAATATTTAGAAAAAATACAAATAGTGAGAATTTTCCAAATATACTCAGCATCACACTATAATTTTGATTGAACCCAGCTAATTCAATGTCTAATTCTGCTCATTATTTTTCTTTTAATTTATTTGTATTTTCCGCTTTTACTAACTTTATGCTGCCTGCCCTATTTTTATACATAATACGAAATTAATGAACTCATTTAACACTTTTTCCCTCCATAAACTTCGCCTCATTTATCCAAAAGGTAACTAAAGTGACAAATGCCCAATCAATAGTTCTCTATATAGAAATATAAATGCAATAGAACTGGTTGGCAAGAAAGAAAAAGTTTTTGCACAATTTTCCACAGAGCGACTCCGTCTATAAATGACACAGAAATCAGAAACAATTAGAAAGTTATTTCGCAATTAGCAGAAACTTTTTTAGCTGCTCGAAATACCCAAAAGAAATCAATAAGGGAGAAAAGGTATAGTTTTAATATTCGAATATCAAAAGTTTGGTGAGAAATAACGAACAGTGTAAATAAACTTAGATGAGGAGAGTAAAGAAAATATATATGAAAGACGCAGCAAGAAGAGACTAGCAAAAATGTGGCAACATAGGTGAGAAGTTGGTATAGCTATAATTGATTAAACGAGTTTGAGTGTTGACAATAGTGAACTGTCAAACTATTGGCTATTACTTTGTTAAAACTTTCAACGATTACTTATGCATAAATGAGATTTGACCAGTAAAAGATAAAGAGAAAACATTATTTTGAAATTCCCTTATAATTTCTCTTTGGCAACCAAGAAATCTGCACACAGTTTGCTTTGCTTCAAAAAAATGGAAATTCATAGCTTCTTCTTCTTAAGACTAATATTCTTACCTCTGGCGACACGAAGTAACTGGGGCTCTTTTCGATCGTAATTTGTCCACGAAACGAGTGTGGCATTTTCTTGCGATACCACTCCAAGCCCTTCATGTAGTTCTCATCACGATCGAAGAAGTGAACTTCGCCACCGGCTTTTTGTATGCGAGGATGAAGATACAGCATTTCAAGAAGAGCGCGTGTGCCACACTTGCGAACGCCGATAATGAGAGCCTGATAAAAAGATTATTGCAAAAATCAAACAAAAATTAAAATAAAGAAAAAAATTTAACAAAAATCAGAATTTGAAATAAAAAATGTTTAGTAACTGAAAAATTTAACTTATTAATTTACCTGCGGCAATCTTCGGCTCGTTTTCGGAAAGTGCACACGATTCGAAGGAAACACCATTGGATGACTAATCTGATTCGAGGAGGGTACAGCGGCCAATGCTGCTGCTGCAGCCACAGCCGCCGCGGCAGGTTTGATGAATTCTGGCAAATGATTGTTGTTGATGTTATTAGCGCTGGCGCTACCGCCTCCACTACTGCCCGCACTGCTCAGCAAACGCAGCCGATGCCGTTCGGTGAGTACTTGTGCCGCTTGTATATTATATACGGCGCTATCGTAGAGTACATGAAAGGTGAGGAATAGTGATATTAACATAACTGTTAGAAAGACTACAGCTAATTTCGGACGGGAGACACCAACAACCAGTATGCAGTCGGTGTGCGAGGCGTCAGGCCCCACTGGCCGCATTGCAGATTTTGGTAACCATCTGAAAGGAGAGTAAATGAGTGTGGAAATTAGTTAAGATAACAAGGAACAATATGTTTATTGTCGAGGCAGGAACCGTTAGATACCTTTAGAGTAATGAAGGAGTGCACAATAATTAAATGCAGAATAAGTTAATATTTTTGATCTCAAGTGGCTAGTCTCAAAGCTGCTAAATTGAGAATAATTACTTTGTCTTTGTCTTTAACTTTAACTTAAACAACACTTTGGACCTCAAAGCTTTAAATTTCTTAAGCCATTTTATATACTATATTTTTCCCATAATTTTGCTATTCTCCTTCATTAACATTTTAATTAATTGAAAACGGCATATGTTCAGAAGTACACATGAATATGATGCGCTTGCATTATGTTAATGACTTATTAATCTATGCTCCTCAATGCTATCGAGCTGTCATTAATTCCATTAAGAACCAAAAGTTACTATTATCATTCATAATGACAGCAGATGAAGTAATTTGGTGTATTCTCATTTGTATGAATTAGAACAATATTGATGTGGTAATTAGGGTGGGTAATTTCATTTTTTTATGAAAGTTTAAAAATACAAAATTTTTTCAGTTACTCGTGATCTTCAAAGGCATTGAAAGGGAAGAACCTGCACCACTGCAGTCATATCGGTGAGTGGAGTTTTTATACATAAGTGGTATATTGCTAAAAAATTTTAGTCGTTTTTTGCATGCTACGTAGACACTGTAGGTTAATAAACTTGGAATAAATTTTTTGTAATCTCATTTTCTTCAAACAATTCGACCTGCACTAATACGCTGCAAGTATACATGTTATTAGGTATATGTATATTCAATATCTGTGCGTGTGTTCAGTTGTCCACATTGACTTTCAAACAGGTAAAAGTTTCGCAGTTAAACTCAAATCCATTTGGTTAATTAATTGGCTTTATATGTGTGCTTGTTGATTGACATAATTGAAGACAGTCGGGATTTAAATGAAATACGTGATTTGAAAGTGAACACACAGAAGAACGAATATATATAATATAATAACAACACTGCCACAAGATATTTCCATTTCGGTTTGAAACTGATTTGACATAATAATGTCAAGGTGATAGAAGATCGATGGCAGAAGGAAAGAGTATATGTATATGAGCATAAAGGCACACTCGTTCAGCACGCTAAGTAGATAAGTAGTAAACAAAGCGGAAGTTTACTTAATTACGTTTATTAATTACGCATTTCAGTTATTATTCTAAAATTTTTCTAATGTTCGAACGTAGAGATTTTATGAAGTATGACTTTAGGGCTAATGACTGTTTTTTGAAAGTATTATATCAATATGAGGTAAATGTAAAAAAAAAAAAAATATTTAAAACCAATTTGTTTTATATTCGAATTACTATAGCCAAATTGAAATTCATCAGAGCAGTTTAAAAGTTATAGGATATCTCATCCATCCATCACTATTTTTTCCACCTTTAAAGAGTTTGAATTTTTAGAGCTTTTTTCGATGTCCAATATTTGTGAAGGAATATGATTTTATATCATACCTAAGGAATAATTCCGCTTTTTATTGTATCTTAGTACCAATTACGAAGGTTTCTTTTTTTTTCGTTGTCAGGGCATATACGTAACATCTGTGTCGAATATTTTCTAGTATTTATAATTAAATCATTATTACCAAGTATTTCATATGATTACATTAGATTAGGTTAGTCTGGTAGGCAAATAAGCGCAAAACACCTTTTGTATTTTATGATAACAGAAGGAGTGAGTAGTGCAAGAGTTACAGCCATATTTAGGATGCTTTTTCAGCAGTAGCCTCACAAACCTATTGCATATTCCAGTGTCTCTTACCGTGTGGTAACTGTCAATGCCAAACAAGTGCAAAAGCGGTACTTCGTTATTTCTCTGAAGCTCTGATTTTGACATTTTCTACTTTCTTATAGGTCTGTCAGTTCCATTCTGCGTTTAATCTACCACTTTACAGTTTTGCACCCCAGTTTTTTGCTTCATCCCTTTTAAATTTATTTCGATTTCAGCAAAACACTTGCAAATCATTGGTGCATGCTTCGTCTGGCGCACATCCGGGAACTGGTACGATAATAAAGAAGCCTGTAGCATTTGGACGATAATACACAAGCCAATGATGTGGCTGTTTGGTCAGCTCTATGGACAAGGTGACTAGTTCGTCCATTTTTACAAAAACTAAGCCATAATGAAAAATAGTTAATTACTTTTTAGTGCCTAAATTGGTGGACGTTTATGTAGATGACCTTTGGATCCAACAAGACGGTGCTACATGCCATACAGTCAAAGAAACAATAAATTTATTTACGGAAATTTTTGACGAACGCACTATCTCACGTCGTGGGCTTGTGGCGTGGCCTCTAAGATCGTGCCATTTAACGGCTCTTGACTACTTTTTGTCGGTTTATATCAAATCGCTTGAGTACACAGGTAAGCCCGAGATGATAGAAGAACTAAGCTCGCGAAAAGGAAAAACCCTTATCTTTAAGAAAAGGTAAATATAGAAAGATTATAACTCGAGCTTTAGGTCTATTGTGTCCACTGCTAATCCACAATCCCTATATGGAAACATGGATAAAAAGGCCTGTATCCTACGCCTTCAAACTGCTATGCAGTCAATTAGCTGGTGTTCTGGATTTCAAGCTACCTGTCGCAGAACCAGTAATTTGTACAAGAAGCTAGGCCCATTTTATACAAGTTATTCTTCAGCTTACAGGGCCCAGTGTAGAATGCGATAAATAGCCTGAGTTTGTCTCTAGGGAGGTTGATTGCATATTTAAACCTGCTGACATTGTAACTGCCCATTACCAACTTGGCATGGCGTATGCCTTAGAGTTGCAGCCAATACCCCTCCCTGCCAACTCTTTTTTTCTTGGAGAGCAGCTCCTTTATGGTATGAGAACCTACTGCGATGAATGATTCAGGTATTACGGATACCATGACCGAAGCGGTTAAGCTTATCAGCCAGTTCTTTTCGGCTATATCTTAGTAAACGGGAACTCATATGAGGTGCACTTCATTATATTTCGCTAGACTATTCAGCCGTTCTCTACACTTTTGCCTCATAGGCAGAGATTGGTTTAAGAGACTAAGTATGGTTATACGTTCGTTGCAATAGTTGCACCGACTTATGGCAAATATAGATAGACTTCCCATAGGCATGAGTTGAATCGTTCTATTCAGCCTTATTGCTAAAGGTAACCTTGAACTTTTTGGTGAGTTTACCCTTTTAGTAATACTGTGTCTTGCAAGAAGAGTCAATGATATTACATCACTTAATCCGCTGGGATGAGATTAACTCACCTCTGTCACACTTTTCTGCTGAAATTTGGATCAGTGTGTATTTGGCTACCTGCCCGATAACTAGGTGAAGTGGTGTGAGATCAAGCATGACTTCAAGTGCTGCCGTCGGACAAGAGCGCATTGCACCCGCTGCAGATGCAGCCGAATCGTTGCAGCTTCAATACCGAAGTCTGCGATGCTTGGAAGCCCAGGCCACTACAACATATGTGATTATCGGGGCGCGATAATGGTGTACGACCACTTGAAAATCCCTGACTTGCAACCCCAAGAATTACCAAGGGTTAGGTTACTGAGGCCGGGCAGGGACCTACGTCTCTTAAACGGGACGATGGTTGTCTTAGAAGAGTTTATGTTAATCATAACAGTGGGGATAGCACTCCATCCTGTTGGCAGGCTGTTGCAGTGCCCAGACGAATCCTGGTATCCCCTGCTGTAGTTTACCCTTAATAAATAAAAATTGGGAACAAAATTTATAAATTAAACTTCTACTTTAAATGTTCCACTTATTTAAAAATGCAATATTTTCTTTTTAATTTAAAGCTAACACACAAGAAATATTATATTATTTCAACCCCAACCCCCCCCAATTTCTAATGGTTTAAAATTACTCTGTAAAGAAATGCCTCCGCCCAAGTTGGAGAATCCACTTGAACACACGTGTGAAATGTGCCTTAATCATAATTACATAATTCTCGAGGCACACACATATACACACATACGGTGGAAACCTGTAATTATGCTAGTGTATGTGTTGCTTAAATGTAGCAACGTTAATGACTAAAATGTGTTTAATGTCTAGCATGTATGTATGTGTGTAGAGCTGAGCATTCCATAAAGAAGTGCACGCTGTGATATAACTATCTAGCATACAAACACACACACAGACATAACGTTGTCTGACGTCGAAGAGTAAAAGTCACTTACAACGACACGGCAACTAGCAATTAGACAAGCGGCGCGTAGTTGAGGCTTTCAACAAACAACTTCAAAATATTTACTACACAGGTGGCGAGGAGAGTGTGACAAGTCTGTGAGTATGACTGTGGCAAGTCTAACAGTGGGTGGGTGCCTTAATATACATGTGTGTGTGTGTGTGTGTGGCGGTATAGTGCAAGTGCTAGAGAACAACTTGAGGGCGACATAAACTTACAGTGCTTGCATATACATACAAGTATATAAGCACTTTTCGTTATATGTATAAGTATGTGTGTATGTATGTATGTCTTCATGGGAATGCGTAGAAAAATTGCGGCTAAACCAACGTCAAGGCAATGCCGAAGCAGCAAGTAAGTTCTACAACTGAAGTCGTTCGCGCCTGTAGAACCTGACGGCAAAGACACATGTGCCACATATACTTATATGACACTTATGCAATGCAGGCATCGAGCACTTATCCACACACTGGCACAGCTATAAGCGTACACTCAGCATTCCTGCATTGCAATTTCGCTTTTCTTTTCACCCCCACCCATTTTGTGGTCACAAGGAGTTTAAAGGAGCGCACAGCAACAACAACAGCAAGCACAATGCAAGAATGCCTGTTTGAAAATGAGTATGCGAATGAAAATGGCAATAACAAAAACAAACACGCTAGAAGCTAGCAAATTTATTGTTGTTTTTATTATGGCAAGCACGGGACTTGCAAGGAGCTGTTTGTTGCAAAAAAAAACTCAGGAAAATGAAAGGTGGTAGGAAATAAGGGAGCCATATTAAATAAAAGCGTAAAAGCATAAAAGAAAGTGCTGGCGCCATTATTTGCCAGCACGTGCTTATGCGAGCGAGTAAGCATATATATGTGTATGTCCGTGTGTCTTAAGCATAATTATGCAAGTGCGTATGTATGTATGTGCAAAAGAGTGGAGCTACGTGTCGGCTATGTAAAGGGGTTAATATACATTTTGCCTTGCAGCGAGGACAATAACAATGCGCTGGCTCTTAGCAAGCAGCAGAGCAGCAATGGGAACACTGCTGCCGGCGAATCTCGACGACACCTTAGGCAGAGACATCAGAAGCTGCTCGATATGCGACAACAACAGCACATAAGTGACACTCAGCGTATGTGTGTGTATGTGTTTGTAGCAGTGACGCCGGCAACGTCATTGCACTGTAATGGAGTCACCCAAATTGGTTGAGTCGAGCTAGCTACACACAACGACATATATACATATATGTATATGCTGGCATAAATTTATTAGTATATATAAATATATATATAAGGCGTATATATAATACATACAAGCATTTCACACCTGCTGACATAGAGAAATTGTGTCTGCTTAGCACCAACAAACCGTCATCTAAGCGCTGAGGACCCTACCACCGCTGCACCGTCACCACAGCCTGTGTGTAAATTTTCTGGTGTTAATGGCTTTACTTTGTGCGCGCTTAGCTCCCTATTGAGGCTAAGGATGCAACATTTATTAAGGAATTAATTAAACATTTAAAGCATGTTGCAGGAAGCCATCGGTAGCTGCTACCGAGGAGAGGTGCGTCCTGGTTGCAAGCGGCGCACAGTCACAGCACCAGCGCTAATGGCAGGCGGGTCAGCCACACGTAGTCAACTTAAATTCTTAAAAAACAAACCATAACAACTACAATAACAAATGCGCATGCCAATCACTTTCACTTGCATTATTGCCGGCAATTTCGTGTATTCCCATTGTTTTTTTTTTTTCATTATTCACTTTCTACCTTTTAATTTCACCGTGTTTTCATGTCCCACCCTTTATTTGTCGTTTTCTCACTTGTGAGGGTGCAAGAATATGCGTTGCATGTCAGCTGTAACACATTGACCCAAAAAGTAATTTGTGTAGCAGTTTGATATTGAGAGTGTGCGGTTTCTTAAAGGAGAACATTTTAATTTCTTTAATGCTTTTGATGATTGCATTGCAATTTAGTAAAGTAAAATACTCACAAAATATTGAATAGAAAAAAAATTGCTCTTATTAAAAAGATCGGATTTAGGTTAGGTTTTTGTATGCATCAAAAATTAACTAAATTTTTCATTAAACTTCAAGATAATATATATGTTATATAAGCAAAGTTCAAAAGAAGTTGAGTTTTGTCAAAAATTTGGGTATTTTAATTGAAGAACAATTTAAAATACAAGAAGGAAATATTTTATAATGATCTGATCGTATGTCTAGGGTGTGACAAGAGATAACCCAAACAAATTTGATAAATATAGTTTTGTGAAAAATGCTCCGATAGATAAAGCGATGATATTCCAGTTTCTGCCAGAAAAGATTTGTGTAAGGCATCTGCAATTTTTTTTTATTCATATTTTTGAATCAGTGAAGTAACCTATATAATTGTTCATAGCTTTCGGGGTAACTTAAAATGCAAAGAGAAGTAGTTTCAAACAAATAAAAATAACACTGGCACTGGCATTCGGCACAAAGTTTGTTAGAAAAACGAATGTCATTATAAGTATTATATGGCAGTTAGAGTATAAACGACTCGATTATATCTACTAACTATTGTATTATCATTTCAGATACTAAAAAATGTTCCCAGGGTTTCATTAAGGCACTTCACATTAGATTAGATTAGGTAGATATTTGGTACTGAGGTATTGCACTGCGACCTAGGGTATATTGTGCCGGATGTTCGAAAATGATGACGATGATAATATTTATATGGTTATGATTCACCCCATTTTTGATACACAGAGCGACTATTCCAGGAAAGGATTCATTCTGAATTTCAATTATACATCAATTACCTTTACCAATATTTTTGGTAAAAATTTGGATTTTGGGAAATTGTCGGTCTTAATTTGGCATACTTTACAAGAATTATTGCAAAATTTTATACAGTTATACCAATTACTTCTTCATTTACGTACTTGAAAATTAAAGACTCAAATGGAATTTAAATTGTGCTATATAGGAAGTAGGAGAGGTGTATTCCACCCATTTTCGCACTGTAAGATATAAATATGAGAAGAACGCTAAAAATTTAGTCGAAATCGGTCTATCGAGGTTATCATCCGATTTCATCCATTTTCGCACTGTCGGTAAAAGTTCTTAAATATCTGCGCTGAGTAAACTTAATTGTTGAAGCTTTAGTGGCTTAGGAGATATGTATATTAAACATATTAGAGTTTGGGCCAACGACCACATTTTTAAAATTTTTTCCCATAGATGCAACCACTAGCAAAATAATAAGTTGGGATATAATAGTCTAAACTCACATTATATGAAAGCGAATAGTCAAGACACATTCGCTGAATTGATTAATTCTGAAAGCATTCCAAAAAATTTTTTAATATGTCACACGTTGGTGAGATTATTTGGTTTGTTCGATTAGATCATAAACTAGAAGTAAAAGCCAATTACTACTAACTATTTCAAAATTTTCGCATAAAATGTTTGTGGAAAGGTTTACTATGTACTTCAATGCAGATTTTCGCCAATTATGTTTTTTACCCAATTTCTCTATCAAAAAGCATTATAATGAGAATAGAGATCAAAGCCTCTGGAAGCTATATATGGAAAAAACACTGGATGTGAAAGAAATTTGAGGCCTAGTTCAAGCAGTATTGCCACTATGCTATTCAGAGAGCTTTCGCATACCCAAATTTTTTAGATCCAATACACATTCCTTAGATATCTTGAGAGTAGCAGCTTTCTTGTATGATAACTTGATTTAGGTTCGTCCAATATCATTGGGTAGATTTTTTTTTGGTTTTTGCTATCATCACTAAAAAGTAATTACCTATTAAAATAATTTACTTCATTTTAGTTATTTTTTCAAAATGTCTAAATTTGCCTCACTGATAAAACATTAATAATAGTGGATCTCTCATAGAGATGAGAAGAACTTTTCACCCTGCATGGAAAAAACATTATAACATATCACTGAAAATAGTAATATATTTTTTTCCCAATTTAGTTTTGTGACATTGACTAACCAAAACCTATTACCGATATTAGAACTCCATGTAACAACTACAACACCAGCTCAAAATTTTCGGAAAGCATTTAGCATCACCTGCTTTGTGTATATTAATAAGCGCGTTTTTGCTACTGTGTCAAAATATTTTGTAACTATGTGCTCCGATAAGCGCAGAAACTTCCTACATGCACTATAACTGGAACTGCTTAAGACACGTGACCGCCAATACATTAATATTTGTATGTACTTACATATGTAAGTGTATGCATGCAACCATTAGCTTATAGTTTACGTGTTCTGCGCCAAAACTTAAAGATGTTGTGAGCCAATGTTTTCTCTATGCCCAAAGCCATTTCGTTAAGGTACGCAAAACGCTAATCCAAATTAAGTATATGCAGAGCTTAATGCATAGTACCAAGAGGAAGTCAAGCGACGATTATGCAAAGCAGGCAATAAATAGGGCTTTTAGTTGCTATTGTGAGGCATCTAACGTTCATACTATAAGTATACAGCATGCAAAAAGGGAAAATTGTATTATATTATATGAGTATAGTAGCTGTGACTGCGTACATATTGAAATAAAGGGGTATTAGTGTGAACAGTGTGGTAAGGAAATCTATACACGTCGAAAGGGAACATGGTTTTGCAGCTCTCTTTTATACAGTGTAAGTAAAAAAGGGGTTTTAAGCAGAGATTAAATATTAAACTGAAAATTAAAATAATTAAAAAACTCTTTTGACTTCCCATTTGCAAGTGGATATAACCCCTTAAATTCCAAATGCATTCCCTGCCCTCTTAGACTCTCCTACAGTTCGATTAGCTGTAGGGCATGCGCTATTAAAATATAAAAACTCTTATTATTTTCTGGATATAATCCCACCTTTATGTTTTCAAATATTGCGTGTCATGTAAATAAATATGATTGTAAGGTGTGAAAAGCTGGCAAAAAGCGTGGCGCTCTCCGTTTACGACTTACACTCTTTATTCCATTAGGTTACAAATACTGTTCTCGTGTTAAATTCTGCTCTATGACAGTTGTAGTTTCATGGCGATAAGCATACGATTACGTAATGGTGTGTTACGGTGCTTAATAATAAATAATTTTCAATATGCCCGCAGGCAAAGCGCTGGCACTTATTACTCCGCTGCAAGGCTTTTAAGTGGCCTACACGCCACACACGAACTGGGCGGAGTTCAGGGAGAGTAACAGCATGTATGTATGTATGATTTAAAACCTTGTTTTGGTAATAATTATTTTAGTTTTTTTTTTTTTTGGATACAAGAAAGTTTCAGATACATAGATGTTTTCGGACCCGGAGAGGTCCTTCGAATTCGGTGAACCAGAAGTCACATGAAGCTAAATCTGGCGAATACGGTGGTTGCGTTAAGATATTGTTTGAAGACTTGGCAAAAAAAAAACTCACGAGGAATCAAAGCAGTAGGCGTTGGTGCATTGTCGTGGTGCAAAACCCAAAACTTCTGCCCTTTTTACGAATAGCTTCGCGCACACTCAAATATTATTCTTTTTTGGGAGTTTGGTCGAACATAAGCAATTCGGAGTGCATCACATCTCGATAGTCGAAGAAAACTGTCAGCCTAACCTTGATTTTTGGCCTGTTTTTATTGATTTCGATTTAAAATCTCACCTTTCCAACACACGCATTGTGATTGGGAGCACTAAAGATGTACGACTGCAACGACATCTACTGACAAAATACGAAAAGACTTTTCCAACTACCCAAGAGTTAGAAATATGTTCCATAAGATCCTGGTAATCTGAAAGCATCGTTTCACAAAGGTTAACGCGTCGCTATTTTGAAACCAATTGCGTTTTCAATTTTTTTAGGCCCAAATGATCAGTAAGATTTTGATAAGATATTTTATTGATTATCAGTTGATGTTAACGACAGTCCAGTATGTGATTCGCCGTCAACGCATTCTCTACCCTCTGTACCAATCAAAAATAGCTCATCACCGCAGTCCTTTTCCAATATTCTGAAAGTTTTAGCACCCGAAATTAGATTCCTAACACATAATTTAATGGAATTTCTCTATTGAATAATTTCACACATCATAAAAATCGCCTAATATCGTTTATGTACATCAAAAGCACATGCATAATATATAATATACAGTAGTAATTATTTTGATGTGGCATTTGGCACAGATGCCACTGACAGTCATAGTCATATCAACCTAGAAAAAAATATTTCGACGAATGAGTTTTCGAGTGAAATTAAAGTTAAAAAGTCTTGCTATTTTTTGACCACAGAGTATAATTTTCTTATCCTTGTATGTTATGCTTGAGACAGAGCTAATTTCATTTCCGCGTCAGCTGTCATTTGCTGCGAATTTATAGCATTTTATTTCACGCTTACGAGTGTAATCTAAATATTACTTAGCTACATTAAATGAGACCGCAAGGATACGATAATATGTTGCACTTAATGTGGCATATATTATATATAGCGGCTCTTATGTGCATTGTATAAATTAAATGCGCACATGCGATATTCCCAGGCGAAAGCGTACTTAAATTGTGCTTGAATGTATTAAAAGCAAATAATTCACAAGAGGTTAACAACATAGACATGTTAATGTCATTTCGATAATGTCGCTAACAGGCAAAAAGGCTTCTTGCATTACAATGGCATATTCGGCATAAAAGAGAGACTAAACAAAGGCAAAGTACGCAGCGGTGCCAGCTGAAATTTTGGTGGTTAGAGGTATGGAAACGATAATCAAATGTACAGAGATAATGCTACAGATAGCTGAATTCGTGTGAAGACAATATTCGCACGTTATTAAAGCGGTCATATGCTTACGTACTTAAATACTTTGAAAAGCTAAGCCTATGCGTTAACATAAATTAAAGCTTAATTTATGCTTTCGTGATTTTGTTTACGCTTATGTATATTGTGTTAGGACAATAATCGGCTAAAATAAGAGTTCATACATATCGAATCTGCCACCAATTCCACCATAACACTTTTGCTCTTTTGTTAGGCTAAACATAACATATGTAACGACATATGATGGAATTTAGTATATTAGAAAGAAAACGTTCGTTTTAAATATTTTCAGTAATTCTCACGGACATGAAGGTAATATATACGTGCTTGTTAATCAACCAACCAAGTCTTGAACTAAAACTTTGAAAGAGGTTTAATCTGAATTGAAGATATTTTTGACTCATTGTACTTCCAAGTGGATTTGATGATCTTTAAACAAATCGTTGTATTTAATAAAATTACTATAGTTATTATTGTCGACTCAAACCTTTCAAAGTGTTTTAGATAGGAAAAAGTATGGAATATATTTTCTCCCAACCCACCGAAGGCGTGATTACCATCTACACGTGCTACAATAATATTTACAGGGTTCGGTGTTCGGATTTTCACTTAATCTATTGATTGTCATTTTACTAAACAATAGCTTATTAGCAATAAGGGAATTGTTTATCTTAGCACATAAGCACTCTACACATTTTGACCCACAGTTAAACTCAAATATATGTATATAAAAAGTGCATTAGCCAAAGTAATGAAACTAGGCAGTCTCTACTATATGTAGTACATAAAAGTTCAACAAACCTCTTGTGGGTTGTTTCCTGGTCGATTAGCACGCAAAATTTATATTATAATATTATTGTCTGGCAAACAAAATATCCCCATATATCCGAAAGAAAGAATGTCATGTGGATAGCAGGCAAAAAGCCTGAATGGAAAAACTCATGTTTACTAAAGATTACTCTTTATCTTTATATATAAAAATTTCGTGTCACGTTGTTTGTCCGCGATGGACTCCCAAACTACTGAACCAATTTCAGCAAAATTCAGAACACTCCGTCCAAATCGAACCAACTTAGAAGATAGATACAGTGAAAGCTCTATTAAATGGACGCTATATTAAGCGGAAAACTTTATTAACTGGACAGAAGCGCTTTTACCCATACATTGAGGAAATTTATTTGTATGAACATATTCAAAATTAAATCTCAAGTACAATTAATTGGATTCTTATACCGACAAAAATGTTTTCGCCTTTATTCGTAAATAAAATTTTCGCTGAATTGAATTGCTTATTATAACAATAATAGTATAAAATGTATACCACAGCAACGCGTTGCCGAATCCACTGGTATTTTTATAAAATATACTCCCAGTACAGCACGTCGTATAAGCAACATTTAATTTACTTGAGGGTCTCAGTGTCAAATTTTTGAGAAATCGATTCGGTGTATTATCGGAGAGTATATATTATAATAAATATTCTCTCAAATTTTGAAATCGAAATTCAAATTATTATGGTCGCTACAGCGTTTCGGGTAGAAAGGGAACAGAGTGGAGAACATGGCGAATCCAATTTTTAAACACTTTTTCTCAGAATGGAGTTTATCAAAACGGTTTCCCCTCAAAAAGGAAGGGTTTTGAAAATATCTAGTTCCAATTTGGAGAGAACATTTTTAACGTCATTCGCTATCGCGCTATGGAAGCCTGTTTTTTTACTATTTTCTCCTGTAGAAAAGAGGGTAAAACCGCTGATATTTCATGATATATATTGTACAAGGGAAAGGTAACAATTTTTTAGACCACAAATTGAAAACAAAACGACTTGGGAAATGACGGAGAACCCATTTTACACCCCTCTAATAAGTATCTTTTTAAAATTAAAAGTAGTCTTTGCTATGAAAAATCTCCCACGAAGAGCACCCTATTCCGCTGGGAAAGATTTTTTTTTTTTTTAACAGTTAGTCGTAATATCTATAAAAGCACCAAGCCACAGACTCTGCTTATCGAAAAAATGAGATAGATACGAACACTTTTTACCATAAAATTGGGCCAACGACGTGTTGCGCGAAGCAGATCATATGCGCTTAGCTGTCAAATAAATCGTCGCTGTTTATTGCATAAAGAAAATACGCGCGCATAATAAGCGCACTCATAAATATAAAAACGGCAACAACAAGCACACGCTTGCGCCAAAAATAATAACAACACCATAAAAGGCGTCTAAACGAAATGCTTTAACGATAGACATGTGAATACGTGAAATATTGTGTAAATAACAACAACAACAAGGTCAGTCGGCAATATTGGAGTACCCACACGCCATGGTTTAGCATAAATACGCAAAATGTTACGTATACGCAGCGTAGACTCGGGCGTTACGCTGCAAATCCTCTTGAAGCGTGCGTTATCCACAATGGAATTATGAAATTTACGCACTTTGATACGCTGATAAGATGCGCCGGCTGTCTGCCCGTCTAACAGCCAACCCATTGATTGCTCACATGCGCTTTCGGCGGCATCATATAAGTGTGCGTGTGTGAGAGTTTACGTATGTATTGTAATTTGATTTAAATGAGTATTCAAGCACGTGTGCGAACACACACACATATACGCAGACAACGTCAAACACTCTCCTGCAACTTTATTTGCGCGAAAAAAACGCAAAATAAAAACAATATTTATACGTAATTCATTCAAAAAAGGAAATTTTTTCTTGCCTCTTAATGGGATTTGTCGTTGCCGCCGTCTGAGTTGTTGAAAAAGACCTCAATTGCAAATGAAGTTATTTCCATTTTATGGCGTAACGAGGGAACCCGCAATTTAGACACATTTAAATGGGATTTACTCACCCATATACACATGCCACATACATACCAACATGCATGCATGTTTTTAGTGTATTTGCTCTTATGCATTCGCCTGGGTTATTAACATCTCTTTTAAATGCACGATTCATGTGCATTTTTCATGCCAGACGGCAGTTAAGTGGAGCAAAAGTTGAATAAAGAAAAATAATAATAAATATAAAAAGTGGCTGCGAAAAAGGGAAAATTAGCATTCAGCATTTTTTGCATTTTAGAAAAATAACGCACGCGAAAAATGCCTGCAAGAAACACGTTTGAAAAATTTAAAATTAAAATTATTGTGGCTTAAGGTGGCACTAAAGCAATTGTGGTGCAACAAATTATGGCTATTATTTTCAAAAGTTCAAAGCTACAAATATAAATTTTATATCATATGTAATACAAGATCTCGATTTAGACGAATGCAAAGAAAATATTTATATTGGGTAGTCGAAAAAGTCTTTTCGTTGTTTGTTAATAGATGTTGTTGCAGTCGTATACCTCCATTGCTATCATTCAGCATACAAATGGTTCGCTCGCTTTTGTTCTAAAAATTTCGAAATTTTGATTTACATTGATGAAAGTGTTGCACTGATGGCATAATGTCTGTAGCGGGAAAATGACAGAAAGTGGTCTATCAAACCGGTACATATTTGATTATAATTTGAAGTTTGATTAGAAATATGAAACAACTTTTTCGACTACCCAATATTATTAAGATATTTTGTATGCCTAATTCCGTTGGTTTTCACTCGGCAAAATGGCGCAGACGAGGCAAAGACTGTATCAAGCGGAGAATAGGTATACCACCTGATCAAATTTGATCCAAGCTCTTCCATATAAGCTATGCGCGAAAACAAAAATTTATAAATATTTATTTCCTAGATTAGTATGATCTATTTTATGTTCATATGACACTTAATCTCCATATGTCAATTAGTTAAATTTGCCTACCACGAGAATATTTTTATTTTCACCAAGGAAAAGAGCTTAACAACGAGTTTGCTTGGAAACACGACAACGCTGAAAATGTTGCTGAAGTGCTTTGGGGAGTCTACCTTATCACGGGCACAAGTATTTGGGGGCATAAAACATGGTATAGTCATCAATAACTTGTCTCGTTCTAGTCATTTATTCCAAACATTCGGGTTAATGTAGTGTCTTCTTGTTGGAACAAGATGTTGTCAAGATCAACTTCATCCAATTTCGACCATAAAAAGTTTGTTTTCATCGATCTGTACCGCTTTCCATTAATAGTAACGGTGTCACCAGCTTCAATTCGAAAAAAATTCGAACCGATGATTCCGCCAGACAAAGCCCACACCAAACTGTCAATTGAGGTAGATGTAGTTATCGTTATTGAATAATTTATGGATTTTCTTCGCAATAGAAAAAAAATTTTGTTTATTTACCACACCACTCAGATGAAAGTAAGCCTCATCGGAGAAGATGATTTTTTTAAAACAGTCGTTATTGTTTTCAAGTTTTTCCAATGTAAGCCCAAATACCTTTTCAAAATTCTCCAGGTTGTGGTATAAGACAGCTCCAATTCTTGCGAACATCATGGAATAGGCACATTGAGGTCTTCAGCAACACTTGCCTGGATGGCAGCATTATTTTCATTACTTCGAGCGGCTCTTTGTTTTATTGTCATTTGAATATTATGTAAAGAAAGTGCACGATCGAAATCTTCAACAGTTCGACGAATAGCTAGCACAAGTGTACGCCATATAATTTCAAAAGCGCACGAAAACTTGAAATTGGAGAGTGATTATTTTGTTAATAAAATCGAATAATTTGTGAACATTGTTTTTTCGGATATCTTTGCATCCTCAAATTGTAAATAAATGCAATGAAACAATCTTGCTTATATTTTTCCATCATGAAATTTTAAATATTACAGCATACAATAAAAAATTATAGATCATGACATTTTAAAAATGGCCGAAATGGCATTTAGGATTGAATTCAAACCTATTGGAAAGCGTTGTATAATCAGCGCCTCTAAAAAAAATTTTATATCTGTTTGTTATGCGTTGATAACAGTTGAATGGAAGTAGAAGGAGATCGATGTATTTTTTTCCACTTATGGCTTCAAATTATATCATTCAACCTTCCGCAGCCATAACCCCACACATTCAAGTAAATGGGTTTCTAAATTTTTTTGTAAAACTAAGTCAAAGAAAATTTTATACTTTATTTGAATCGAAACTGAGTGGTTTATTTTCAATATTCTACGTTGTAAACTATTGTCCAGCAGTTGGATCGCTAATATATTTTCATGATGCTTCAAACGGAAGAGGCAACGTTTGCTAAATCCTTCGATTATTTCCTTTACAGTAAACAACTTTATATCCCGGTGGAGGGCATCGTTTCGCACATACAAAGGAGCCCCCACTATAAAATGCAGATTTTTTTTTTTTTTTGTTTTTTTGTTTTGTTTTTGTAAAGCTTAAATTCCTTTTAAAGTGAATTCGCTGCACTAAGACAGAATTGAATGGCATTTGTCCAGCTTGGCCTAAGTATTACCTTATAAAATAGCAACTATTTCCTCAGACTGAGACGGAATTTTGGCCTAAGGAAACAGTATAGATGCGCATATTTTAATCTTAGCTAAGTTCCTTTTACTTATGACGTGATCTTTACAAATGCGCTTATCAATTGTAATCGCCAATACAATATTTTGTCCATGTGTTTGTTGGTAACAACTGGTCATATACTACTTATGTGGACTTTTCTGGTTGATGGCAATGTTTCATTTTGTGAGTCAATAAAATCTACTTAGCCGTTTGATTTCCCTTGCCATCAGTTAAGTGCGATTTCGTAAATTGTAAGCTCCTAAGTATTTACGTCTAGATCTCGCGAAGACAATAAAATCAAGAAGCAAATTTTGGCACCTAATAAGATTGTAAACCTCACAATATGGGCGTCATTAGGTCATTAAGCTAAACAACTTAGGTTAGGCTATCCTTACTGCCGGCAAAAAGCTTACTTTACTCTTTGTCTTTGCCGTGATGTCAAAAAGATTTTGCGACAGCGTACATACTAATGGCAGCCCAGCGCTGGTCAAGCTTCCGCCAACCCTATACTTGTTATAGACACCAACCAACTTTTTCTGCAGAAAGTACTGCTCCAAGATGTAACTTCAACATTTTTAATTGCTTACTATCAGCAAGCTCTGACAACAGGAAATTTCCAAATAAAATTGCAATAAAACTATATATTATATACTCACAGAATATCCAGAGGCAATTTCACCGAACAATCACGCAGCAATGATGTTTGTTGTCGCTGTTCCTGTTGATGCTGTTGTTGTTGTTGATTTGACTGGTGATTTTCGTGTTGATATGCTGAATGCGATGCGGACTGATGCGTAAACTGTTGTTGCTGTTGTTGTTGGTATTGATAATGTTGTTGTGGTTGTTGTTGTGACTGCTCTTGCTGATACTGGAACTGGTAACGTTGTTGTGTACTATGATATTGTTGTTGTGGATGTTGTAACAGATGTTGTTGCTGTTCGCGATATTCATCCGTATCATTATTGTTATTGTTGTTATTTGTCGCGCCACTACTTGCGCGTCGTTTAGCGGCGGTCATCAGTGGGAGAGAGAGTGGCGCTTAACTTTTGGTGGGAGAGGAAGGCAGTAAATTAACGATATAAGATTAAAGTAAGCAGCGTTGCTCTTGGCCGATATTAAGGGTGAGCGAAGTAGCAGCAAATCAGCCGTGACAGGTGAGAAACTTTTCGTCGCAGCGAGAATTTAATATAATCTTATGGAAGGTATGGACTGAAGAAGCAAATAAAATATTTAATTAACTGCACACGTAATTGCGGTGTGGGTGTGGCTCTAATAAAAGTTGTTAAGCTGGATGTTTTTTCTCTTCGAGTACGCGTGTAATTTGTCGGTAGTTTTTGCTACTTTTCTTGGTATGCGTGGTTTTGTGGAATTCAATTTAATATCAATTTGAGTGTTTTTTCTTCCAACATAGAACTTCGAGTTTTTCAGTTTTGTAATTATCTTACAATTAATTTGGTTATCTCTTTTGTAGCTTTTGAGCTTTTTCGTTTCATTAACTGTTTTTTTTTTACCACAATTGAGTTGTTCGTCGAAGGTTTTCAAAAAAGCTTTAAATTTTGCGCGGTTTCTTCATGTAATGTTGTTTTGTACATCATATTTATAGCTTAATACACACAGCAGCTAATATGCTTTTGTGTTATATTTTCTTTCACAAAATGTATTTTGTTTCATTCTCTTAAAGCTTTTTGCTTGAGCACTGCTTAGTTATCCCAAACGCCTCAAATTACAGAGCTTTCACTTCAAAAATATTTGTTGGTTCGTAAGCATAGCTTGGTGTATTCTAACGTGCTTTGATCGATTTTTGAGCTTTTGGAGCTTTCACAAGCTTTCATGAATTTTGTCACTTTTAGTTACTTACACACTTTGTGCCAGAAATAATTGCATTTTTAGTGTTGATTATATAGAGAAGGCTTTCAGTACAGTTTTAAAAGCTTTTTGAACCTTCACTAAAGTTTCTTTTAAACCTTCATGGATATTTAAACTGCATTAATTTTTACATAAAGCTTGCAGATTACTCTCTGATGCTTTCATATAAGCCCAATTGGCTTCTATTCGCTTTCTGATTTTACTAAAGAGCTTTCGTCGAGTTTTAAGTTTCGTTGAGCTCTTCAAGCTTTCAAAATTGTTCAAACATTCAGTTAATGAAACACTTTGTACCAGAAGTAATTGCAAATTTAGTGATGATCATATACAGAAAGCTTGCATGCACTTTTAAAGTGCATTAATTTTAACTTTAAGCTTGCAGATTGACATACTTTGACAGCCAACTACTTGATTTTATAGAATATTCTATTCTAAGCATTCAAACAATTATTAATACCGCAAATAATTTTCAAACGCTGTTGCAGTTGCAGCTGCTGTCGTTGCGGTTATTGTTGCTGCGCGCTGCACCAATTGAATGGCATCACTTTACACCGGAACTTAAGTGGCCGTTTAATTTCCGTCAACTATTTCCGCTTTGCAGCAAATTGCATTAATGACAGCACATTTCAGCCGCATACAGACGACACAACAATAGACGATCGCTGAATAGCACACGCTTGCTAACAACGAGAGCACGAGCTCAACAACACACATGTGCTAATGAACGGCTAAATAGCCACATATGTGCTATATATGCATGTATGTGTGTGTTTCTAAGTATGTGTGCTCGCTATGGATGCGCTGAGCGCAATGAAGCGCAAGATTTTTGTGCTTTGTCTTTGGCAAAATATTGTGGTCTGCTTGTTGTGCTACTTGCAGTATTTAGAATTGTTGCTGTTGTTGTTGTTTTTGTTCAGGCGCTATTCAAACGACTACTTAGTTGCTGCGCCACTTGACGTCAATCGGGTGAGCAATTTTGCTTGCTTATTGCCTTAGCGGCTGGGCGCTGTACTAACGTTAATCGCTTTTGTTGTGATGTTAGTCGAGGTTATTGTTGTTATGTTTGCTATTGCAGTGCTGCTTGCCATGTAAAGTCAGGGTAGCGGATAATTAGATTTAGCGCGCTTTGCTGTTATGCCTTCGACATGACTCTATACACACTGCAGGCTTGTATGAAGTTGCTGTATTAAGCACACAGACACACACATGTGCACAAACACACCAAGTAGCAGTTATTGAAGCGAAAATCTCCGTATATTGTTTTATCGCTCTACTAAAGCATCAATGCGATTGTTGGCGGCGTCATTGTATAGTGTACATATAACGGTTGTTTTCATATCCTGTTGTTTCCTTATCACTATTATTGTTGTAATATTGCTGTCTTAGCATATATAACGTCTAATACATCGGAACGTTGTACTCACAGTGCTTCTGCTTGGCCACCGTGCCACTTGTTTTAGCTTCAGCTGACTGCCGTTGCCACTCTGCGGTTCTTCGCGGTTCTCTGACACTGCTGTTGTCTCCTCTTTGCTGGCGCCTTTATTAATTATGATACGGTTTGGCGCTTTATTTGCTATATTTCTTAGTCGATTTATTGCCTTGGCTGCCACGGCTGTTGCTGCGCGCGGCTCAAATGCGCTTGCCGTCAACACTTGTTGTCACTTTGTTGTTTTTATTGCTGTTTTCGCCGTTGTTTTTATTGCGCTTTGCCGCGTTTTCATTATTACTCATTTTATTATTATTGCAACAATTCTATTTGTCGCGCTCAACATTAACTTTATATTGCGATTGTGTTGCATGCAGTCACCTCTGCCAGCGCCTGCTGCTCGTATTAATTTGCTGCACGCTCGCTCTCCTCCCTTGCGCGGCAAGTTGTTCGTTTCATTTGCATTCAATTAGAATTCCGTTGGTTCTTTTCTCTGACGTTCAAATGCCTTTGTTTGCTTTGTTAGCGTTGTAATAGTTGTTGCTATTGTTTCAGCGCTGTTGTTGTGCATTATTATGCGCTGCAGCAAAGGCATAAAGTTTTATTCGCTCGCACACACAAACAAATATACATTTGCCGTTATGTTTTCTATATGTTTGTTTGCTTGAACATAAATGGTTGTTGTCGTTGTTGTTGCTAGCGCTGCAATTGCTTGCAATTCTTGGTGTTGTTTTTTGTACTTTGTCGAGCAGGCAAAACAAAAAATTAATAATATTTTCAGTTGAGGTTCCTCATCAAAGTGATGGCAGGAGCATTTAATTTAGTTATTACTTTTTTCGCCTTTCAATTTGCTTTGTAGATATGTTTGCTGGTTCCTTTTAAAGTTAAATGTTTTTTTTTTTTTTTTTTTTTTTTTTTTTTTTTTTTTTTTTTTTTTTTTTTTTTTTTTTTTTTTTTTTTTTTTTTTTGCTAATAAAAATATTACAACTTCTGATTTTTTACTCTACTGTTTTCCCCTTATTAAATTGTTTTCTTTTATAATTTTTTTATTCGATTCTATTAACCTATTTTCCGCTTATTGTGGCACTGTTGATATGTTTGGTTGCATTTGTTTTTGCTTTTTTTTACTACATTAATTTGCTTTGTATTGTTTTTATTTCGTAAAATCAATAAAGTTCGTTTGTGTTAAATTTGCTGCTTTGGCATTTAGTTTAACTGTAATTAAGAAGAGTTAAAATAGAAATTAATTTAGTGGAAAATATTGATTTTTGTAAAAATTGTAATAAAACCTCAGTGCGTGTCGATGAACAAATAAAACCACGCATTAGAAGGAATACAAAATATTTTTGCACTGCAATGCTTTTCACATAAAGAATGAATTATTGTAATTGTTTTAAGCAACTACAGAGCAAGTAAATATAACACCGCTCATGTGACAGCCTAAGGAATACGATCTATAATAATTAAATTAAAATTACTTTCTGTAATGTTTTATTCAATGCTCACATCTCAAGCAATACGTTCTCTGTGAGGATATTTTCCGGATGCTGCAAGATGATTGCGCGACCTTTGTCGACCATCTGATTAAAAGGCACATGACCTGGACAATGAATTTGTTCAAACCTTTCAAGTCCCGGGACCGGATGGCATCATAGTAACGCAGCTGCAGCAGGCTACTAAGCTGTCGTGCAACTGGTTTGCACCTATCTATGCGAACTGTATAAGACGGAGGTACATGTCGGCGTCCTGGAGACGAGTAACAGCTACGTTAGTCACAAAGGCTACGGCCAAGCACTTCATTGCCACCAGACTCTCCTCCCTCTTAAACATTTTTTGCAGAAATTGATGAGCTGGTACATAAGAAGGCGCTCTGCATGCACATCGCAAAGGCAGGTCAGTGGATATTTTCCTGCATACCATCGTGTCATGCCTTGAGGAAGCCATTAGTGTTAAAGTCTTCCCTGTTTGCACCTTGTTTGGTACTGAAGGAGCTTCCAATAACGTCCCGAATGTCCTTGAGGTTGAATTAAACCTCAAATAGACGAAATGTGAGCAAGGGAGCCACACAAGGTGAAGTTCCATCTCCTCTTCTATGGGCCCTGATCGTTAAGGACCTGTTTAAAAAATATCGGAGCTGACGGATTGACTAAGCAGACGATATATAGTTACAATAAAGTCCCTGAGCACCATGTACGAGTTGACGCAAGAGTATCTCAGCGTCGTAACAAATTACGAAGTCTGAAGTGGTCTCGCCATCAACGCAAATAAAACCGGCGAGTGCAGTGAAATATCTAAGCTCATCGGTAGATATCGTGGGAATATATTTGGCTGCGAAAGTTGCTCTCCGACTTAGAGAATGAGGGTTCCTAAAAGAACACTCGGAAATCTTCATATGCTTTGTGAGTATTAAACAGGATCACTTGAATCATGAAGTCGCACAACCGAACTCTGGAGGCTTCTTCTCTGCCCATATACCGACAAGGGAATTATGGGTGGGAAGAATCCGTTTGAGGATAGAGGCAGTGCTTTACTGTCAGCAGCTCCCTGTCAACACCAGATTCAGGCTTGCTGACTATTGCAGCGTTTTTCAAGCCGATGTTGCAGCCATTAAGGTAGCAGTATATTTACTCTTGCCGAGTACAGTCTCCTTCACGAAGTGACCATCCATTCAGATATCAGGGCGGCAATTCTAGCCATGAATTCATTAACAATGCATTCAGGATTGATCAAGATCACCCTAGAACCGTTATCAGTAGAATGGGAGTGCTCCCATATCCTTTTGTGTTCTACAACTAGATAGCTGGGCTTTGCGATAGCTGGGCCAGAGTTGGGCCATTGCTACATGCACTGTCACAAAAGCGGAAATTAAATGCCTGTGCAAATTTGTATTGGCTACTAAGTGTTTTGCTAATTTATAAGTTCAAACACAGGAGTTTTCTTTTTTAAGGCTTTACAAATGAATACATATAGTAGTCCTCTGACCTAACCTAATACATATTTTATAGCTTTAAGGTTATAGTCGTTTTAAGAATACAATATTTTTGGAGTTACACGCGATCACCGATAGTACTAGGAAAGGTCCTCTACTGCTGCAGTTATTCCGGTCTGCTCCATGAATGAAAAAACAAATTTATAAAATATATTGAGCTCTGTGCTAGAAACCTAAACTATGATAGCATTTAGAATTAGATCATATTTTGTGATGATGTGCACTTTCTCTCTAAACAGTGAAGTAAACATAAATTATAAGTAATTAATTAATTACATACTGGAGGAAAAGCTTCGGTGATGAAAACATCCTCAACCACCCATAGACATAGCAAACCCTTCCTTCCCTTCCTGACCATCAACTTGGCTTGGTTATCTTATTCGTTGGCTCATCGCATTCAACTGCTACTGGTTTACCTTGTCTCAAGTGACCCACTATCTACACCAGTGACTATCTGCTTTTGAAATATACCGATTTTGTTGTTATTTAATTAAGGGAGCATTTTTATTTCATGAACAAAAAACTATAATCCATGGACTCGAGTGAGTAAATAGAATAGTTTGCCCGCTGAGATTCTTTCGTATAGGCATTAATTATATGACTAAAAAATATTCTTCAATTGCAAAACTTTTGCTCATCCTTCTTACACTTAGAAATACATTTCTACTAAAGCTTTAAGTCTTCGACTTTAACAGACATTAAATTCAACCCTATCTGTTATCCCCTCTATTGGGTACCTGCAGAGGAAGGGCATAAGCTGCGTAATAAAATTAAGGGTCAGAGGTAATTTCATAAAGGAACGTGCAAAAATATCGAATAAACTTCTTACTACTAATGCCATTTTGAAACGGTAATGCCAACAAACACAAATACCATTACAAATCCAAGAACAACTACAGTTAAAGGTGCGTTTGCAACTGCAACTGCAAATTTCCTGCAATGCAACATATTGACTGAGTCCAAATTGCATTTACACCAAACTGGCATTGCAGCCTGTTTGTCTCACTTTCCTTATTACTTGTTTCGCATCTCGTATCTCCCTTCGTCTTCGCTCCAGCCGCACAAATGGTCAAACAAATGCAATACTCATCGTGTGCTGAATTCAATCTCGTTTCTCGTTGCGGCAACGGACCAAGCGGAAGGCGAAAGCAAAACCAAAGCCAAAACCAAAAGCAAGAAAAAAACTAGAAAATAAAGTGAAGCAGAGGCGTTGCAGACAATGCATTTCCGGCATGCCTGTGGCATAGCTGTTGGCAAAAGTGGCAGCAGACACACACTTGCCACACATTTATCTGTATGAGTGCCAGTGTCCTGTGTATATGGGTGATACAAATCCTTATATAGTGGCATTTTTAAGCTCAATAAGGATGTCTTTTGAGTCGTTGCAGGCAGGCAATGTACTCGCATTGCGACATGACCACTTGTGGCATCCATTCATTGGCTGTTGCCGTCTTTTTCAATTCAGTTGCTGATTGCAGTAGCTTTGTATCACAATTGAAAATTTATTTTTGATCTTTGCCGTACACATTATTCTTTGTTATCCTTGCAGACATAATGCTTTGTAGGCATATCGATTGGAATGTTGATACACTCTTCAAAGAATTGTTATTGCTATGCGTTCATGTCGGTTTATGTGAGCGCTGTAGTTGTGTAGAACCAATATCGATTTGTATTTGGAAATAGTTTTGCGTCACTTTGAAGTAAAGTATCTATGTGTGTAACAAGTTTACTTAGATGGTTTATTTCTTGGTGCAGAAATTATTATTATTATTATTTTTTGTTTTTGGTTTTTTTTTTTTTTTTTGTTTTAATAATAAATAAGCTTGATTTTTCTCTTGCATTTGAACAATTCAAAATAGTAAAAGTGATCTTAAATGTGCAAAACAGAAATTGTCAGCGTGGAAGATAGGGGCTATACCACATTAAAGAGGTATGCTTATGCTCTTTTGTACAAGTTCAACTTGATAACTTTGTTGTTGCTTTTATATAAAATTTATGGAGCAGGAAGATTCAGATTTATCAAAAAAAAAGAACAGCTCTGCGAGTGTTATGGACGACTTTCGACCGTTTTAGCCAATGAAAATTTTAAAGAAATGAAGGATATGGTGCTTGAAAATCATCAGGCAAGTATTAGATAGACGGCAAGAGAGCCGTCTTTGGTGAATCCATTTGAATGATTTTGTTGAATATTTTGGATAAGAATTGCGTTTTTGCTCGAATTGTTCCGATTAATTTTCAACTATTTTCAAAAGGAATACCGTAAACAGATCTCTTTGGACATTCTTAACGTGCTAATTCCGATCCCACATTCTTGGAAATCATTATTACTGTCAATGATACATGGTTTCATGCATTTGACATGCAAACAAGTCAACAATCACCGGAATTGTGGGGAAAAATAAGCCGGTAACAAAAAATCGCACCAAAGCCGCTCAGAAATCAATTTTATGCTCATTTTTGATATTCGTGGTTTGAGGCATCATGAATTTGTTCCGGAGTCATAAACGGTAAATAAAGAGTTTTATTTGACGGTATTGAGGTGCTTGCATAAGAACATCCGTCGAAAACGGTCGGAAATGTGGATTTTACATGAAGATCATGCACCATCGCTTCGAGCCAATATTGGACCGAATTTAAAGCCAAAAACGAATACTATCGATCAACCACCGTATTCACCAGATTTGACTCCGCGTAGTTTTTGCTTGTTCCGCAAACTGAAATTGTCGCTCCGTGGCACCCGTCATCAGTCGATCGAACAGATAAAACAAAATTCACTGAAGGAGATGAAAGCATTCCAGAAAGTGCTTATGAAAAGTGTTTCGAGAACTAGAAAAATTGTTGGCATAACGGCAAAATAAATACTAATGAGTAATTAAATATTTTTCGGGGTACTTTTTTATCACAATGTATATGTACTGATTTCCAGGATTTCCAGAATTCCTTTCGCATCACATTCGTTCAAAATTAATGGAGAACTTGTCGACAGGAGAAAATAGCGTTCAGTAGAAATTACGGTATTCAAAAGAGCTAACTTTATATAAAAAAAAAAAAATCAAAAACCCCAAACCAAGTGGTCAAAAAGAGTATCGTATCAAATCTGGAGGCCACTTTAAAATAGACAAGGAATCAAAATTAAATACAGTAGCGTTTGAATACACACAGCCTTCCATAAAATTGGAGAGCCACTCTCGGTTAACAAGATCTCTTGAGATTCTTTTGGGATCGGTATATCAAAAACTGTGGAACTAGTTGGCGTGTAGTGAAATAAATTTTTTAAATACCGAATACATGCAATGAGATCGTGGCGAAAATTAAAAACTGCCTTACGAAAACTAAACTACAGACTGCCGGTTAAAAAAATAGAGGCCGTGTGTATATTACGAGCAGAGAAAAGTAGGAGAGCTCTGCTAGCTAAAGTTAGTTATTATATGGTTATGCACGCAGTTCCGATATGGGGAACAGCCCTGCATCATTAAAGGTGTGATAATAAAGCAAAAGCTGTGTCCAGATATCGCACGAAGCGATTGCTATCATATCTGGTCTTATGTCACCCGATATAATAGCCTCTGTGTTAAGTAGATATTGTAGAACCATGTATAGATACCTAACGGCTAACGAGTCCCCTACAAAGGCAAGATAACACGGAGAGACAGACTTCTATTAAACGCAGTTCTTGTCAGGAGATGGCTGTTTCAGGAAATAACTACACAAATTTGGCCACAATGGCGAAAAAAATGTTCCTTCTGCGGAAATGCGGCAAAAAACGTAGAGCACATCTTTTCTTAGGACTTAGCCTGGTGGCAATCGAATACTTTTTACTTACGCAATTTAAAACCATCAAAGTCTTTGGAATATTTCCCTGTATTTATGTAAATTAGGTATACGGAAATTCCAACAATCCAATTCCAGACCACTTATATTGATTGGAATTTTCGATAAAAGGTTAACCGCAGGTGCTAAGACGATCAGCTTTGAGCTACATTAAAATCAGAACGAAAATATAAACTGAGTGCTGTTATAGACACAGTAAATGGACAAATATCTATATACTCGACGATAATATAAGATACGTAATTTGGTAGTCTAGATCATCCGTTCTCTATCCATTTTTTATATAAAACAGTTCATTATTTATTTTGAAAAATAAACGCATACAAAATTTTACAGTTTTAAAGACTTGTCCATATATAGTTTTATTTGGTACGTCTTTTCACAACCATAACATTATTTGCTGCCAATTCAAATATAAATTAGTCACTTCACATACTCGTTTCTGTTTTCGAAACCATGATAAAAACTTGAAACCGCAACTCTAAAATCAAATTTGTACGGCGTATATCTTACAAAGCATATTCAGACGAAGTCCGGCAAAAAGCGAAAATGTTGAACCCTTCGAGTAACAAATTACATGGATCTACCGGTATTCATAAGAATTTCTTATTGCTGCGGAAACAAACAACAAATTATACTTAAAGAGAAATAATATTTAAAATGAAAATCGATTAGTCTCCATACACAAAGTACAAAAAAGAGACTGAAATATTGTAGCCCTAAAATTTTCTTGTCAAACGCAATGAAAATAGGCAGCAAAGTTACATCCTTAAAACAGAAAACGAAGGGTAACAATTAAGCCGCCACCAGCGCTGACAAATTACGAAACTTTTCATGTTATGACGTGCACATACATATTTACAAGCACAACGAAATGTAGAATATACTTAAATAATTAACATTACTCATGCTCACACCAGCCCCTTTATTAGCAAAGTTTTCAAATCAAAAACTAAACGCATTCCCGTCGAATGAGGGTTAACAAAGAGCAGAATTTACAGTTACCCACGCATACACCAGATCTACTTTGTTGCATTTGTAGGTGTACACTGTTAACGGTACTTTAAACGAGAGTAGTTGTCAAGCAGACAGTCACACAGACAATAACTGCGTTTGATAGCATGGCACGTAACGTAATCACTTAAGTGCACGCAACTACGTTAGAAACAGCACACTATACGCGCGCTAACACACACAAACACACAAGCATCTAACCGGGCATTCATTTCAAACATTCACTCAGTTACGCTTTACACAGCTTGAGTTAAATATGATGATGACGATGAATGCGAACAAGCACATTGCCGCGTTGCGTATACGCCGCGTACGACCTTCATGCAGACGCGACATAACAATAGCACCAATATATAACAGATAGTTTGGCAAATAAATCGGCACGATAGACACAAACCATGTTTACCACGCACACACAGACAAGCATACGTGTCTGTGTGCACATGTTTCGAACTCATCAATAGCAATACAACTAGAAACTCAGCGTGGCTCTTTGTTTGTCACGCTTTGCGACGCGCGACGCCCATTTATCTGTCTCGCTGCTTTTTGCTGTCTACCCAGCTATGTGCTTGTATATGTGTGTGTGTTTAATTATTTACGTCTGTTCTGTGCCCTTCGTTGCCGTCAAACATTATTGATGCTCTGTGCGCCTAAGTGTATGCTGCTCATTGTAAACAATGAGTGCGTTCGTCAATTAACAAAAGCGCCTTACCTAAGTGGTGAGTAAGAGATTCAGTTCAGGGCCTTGTTGCAAACATTCATCGTAGCCGTACTAAGAACAATACGGTTCCAAAAGTGGAAATAAATAAATCAATGCGCTCGCAAAGGCTTCACGTTTCTATAAGGCCAAATATGACAAGCGAGAGTCCTTGAATTCCAATCAATGCAAACAATGAGTTGCATGCATGTGCATGTTTACAGTTACACACATATGCTAATAAAATTTTATAGCCTATTTATGACTGCATGTCTGCTCTTTATTAGCAGCTAGCCATAAATTATATGCTCTTTAATAATATTATTGTCCTAAAGACAATGTGAAATCATAAAAATATGATCATTGCATGCGCATGTTAAGCTCCATAGTCAAACTGGGTTGTGATGCTTTCAGGTTTTTTGCTAGTCGACATCTAGTGCGGCAATAAATTTTAATTGTTTTAGAATCTGTTTGTGTACATGAATAATGGTCAGTTTATAAATAGTGATAACAAAACTCACAGCAACGAGCACATATAACGAGCAGAAACAAAAACGAAATCAGTGATTTATAAATCCTGAACCTGGTGCATTAAATTTCCCACGAAGCTTGTAATGAACAGAAGACAACGTCGGATACGCTATAAAATAGTTTTGCCATAAGCTCTGTTATAAATGCAGCTCGTTATAAGAATGCAATTATATTACACTTTTTATTTAATAATGCATATATTGACATGTTGTAAAAGGTTTGGCTTAACCGTAGACATGTGATGTAGACATTGACAAGAAATTAAACTGTCAATTTAACTTTCGGCGCCAAACCATATATTTTATAGGAGTTGCTGCCATCAATTCAGTAAGGTGAGCAAACATAATTAAGGCTCTGTATGATATATATCAAATATATCAAATATTATGAGTTTAAAAACACGCAACTATTAATCGATACTAACAAAAGTCCCAATAGCTACTCTATTTCGAGTGAAGTACAGTTAAGCTCGGTTCTGGGCACTCTTCTATGGAACTTAATGTATGATGGGCTGCTAAGGAGACCCCAACCAAAAACCGTTAAAGTAATTGCAATGAGTGCATAAATAATCTGTGCCAATGGTTCTGCTCAGTAAGTATAGAACTGACTGAGCAAAAGACAGAAGTCTTACTCATAAGTACTGGGAAAGTCGAGGAAAGTATATCTCTTACCACAGGAGAGTGTGAGATTCATTCATATCCAAAACTCAAGGCACATATATAAGGATCACCTAGAATACACTGTAAGAAAAGCGAATAAAATCCTAAACGCCCTATCAAGAATGATGGCAAATGAAGGCTGCGTGCGTTCTAGACGTCGATTTTTACTTAAAGAGGTAATGAGGTGGTTATATAGGCATTAAGGCTTATGCCAGATAAATCAGCACAGTGCACAGTTTGTTGACTCTAAGAGTTATCAGTGCTTTTCGAACACTACCAAGCGATACTGCTGAAGTATAAGCCAGAAAGATGCTCATTCACTTCCAGAGTGCCGAATAAGAGCGGGTGTATAAATTATCAGAGCCATCTATAGGAGCCAAAAGCGAAGGCAGAGTCAAATTCTTAACAATATGGCAGCAGCGGTGGCAAAACTTACTCAAAGGACGGTAGGCGCACAGACTGATAGCGGACATTCATTCGTTGATGGACAGACGATGTTAAATCCAAATAGTAAGTGGACAAAGGGGTTTAGAAGCTACCTATATTGATTTCGCAACGGCATTAATCAGAATTGTCTGACGTATTCAGAGTGCATTGAAAACTCTGCGCATGTATTCTTTTATTGCCCTCGCTTTTTAAGTATAAGTGAAAAACTTAAAACTTCACTCAGAGGTAGTTTTATGGTAGAAAATATATGTGTCAGTTCAATAGAAACTGGAGCTATTAGCGAAGCGGCCCCCTCAATCTTAACAAAATTGGGACATATAGTTCAGATTAGGCTCCCGTCAGTCCGTGCCAAGGTAAGACTTAAATGTCTTTTAATTCCCACGATGTAATGCCTAATCAGGTGGTTCCGTGGGAGAGTCTGGAATTGGGAGTAGGTTAGATTTAGTGGATTGAAGTTTCGTACTCCAACGTTTAATGCTTCCCCCTACTTTAAAAGAAAAAAAAAAAAAGAATTGTGACTGTCAGGTGAGAGACAAATAATATTAAATTAAACCTATGGATTTGAACAGGTAAGGAGATCGTTTAATTATCCCCATGATAGCATCTGTGATATTATAACAATTCAACAATAAATTTTTTGTGCTCTCCCAATAATTGTACAAACATTATTGAGCACTAATTTAAATTGCGAAACATAATTTAATTCAAAGATAACAATTGAATATATCTTTAAGCGCTTTTACCACAGTTGTAATTAAATATAATGGAATATTTTTATAATCTTTTTTATGTGCGCGCCCACCGTTTTGTATTGCAGTCTACAGTGTTACCATATCATAGCAATAAACATTGCAAATCAGCAATTTCAACTATCAATCAACGGAATTTTTTTTATGGAAATTAATTATAATTACAATATTAATAATAGAGAGCAAAAAATATACATAAGTACTAAAATTAAATATAAAAGTATGCGCTCATGTTTTCATGCGCATCATTAACGGCGTTACCACATCAAAATGATAATTACTCACCGCACACGCATACACACATTCACACATAAGAACCACAAGCAATGCTGTTTTTAGAAATAAATATAATATTGCGTGTTCAAATTTCTCATGAAAAATTAATTTTGCAAATTAATAACGCGCAAAATATAATTGTGTGTAAGGCAAATATTTGAAAAAGTTGAAATTCTCGAAATATTTAACGCCGTTTGCGGCAAGCAAAGAGATTTCGAAATGGTGAACAAATGTATAATATATACGTAGATAGTATGTATGTGCATATATTATATACATACATATATTTAGATACTACTTGTGTATATACAAATGTTTGTGTGTGTAGTAATTTTATCAGCCGCCATCTTACCATTTTCAGATCGAAGATGTAAACCATAGTGAGCAAATTGAAATGCATCTCGAACAGGAGCCACAAACTGCCGCATCATAAACTACGAAATATACATACATATTTACACCAAAACAACCAACGCCCCAACAACAGCTTCGGCAAAACAAACTTTTCGCGCACAGCATGCCAAGAAAGTGTGTGCAGTTGCCTGCAAGTTATTGTGGTGGAAGCTAGGCACGCATGGTGGAACATAAAATATCCATCCTTGTTGTTGTTCTTGTTTTTGCTGGTAAACTTAAATGTATAAACATATGTACGTACTCCTACGCATAACACTGCTCTACAAACATTTAAAACAATTTTGTTAGGATATCCCTAGTGTTGTTGCATGCATTCATGCAAGTGCGTGTGTACGGAAGCCTATGTTGAAGCAACTATCAAAGATGCCTGCCAGTTTGCCAACAATTTCAATGATTTCGTAATTAAATTAACAAGTTTCTAATTTGCTGCAACGCCACTGGTGTATTGGTGCCACAAATTTATATATATATATGTATATGTACTCCGGTGCGTAAAAACCATTTCTTCATCTAGAATTTTTTTTTTAAGAGAAGAAAAAAATTTGATTAAGACACAGTAAAGGGTTTTGTCCGGAAAGTAATAGGACTGAGTCGATTAAAAAAAAATTATTGAACCAATCGTTAGAGTTCTTTGAAAATTTTCAAAGTAGGCTCCTTCTGCGTCGATGCAGCGTTGCCAACGTGATTTCCAAGCATTGAAAACGTCACGCATCCTGCGTAATAGCCTTGAGAGCCAAGATGCATGCTGCTTTGATCCCCTCTGTCGTCTCAAAATGTCATTTGTAAATTTGCCTCTTTGTCTCGAATTCATATTCCATGAGTCCTCAACAGTGATTACGTTATTCAAAAATTGGGGGACACTTTCACACATGTTCTAATTTTCTTGGCACACTTCCACTCGCCGCAATTTGTGGTCGTTAGTGAGCACTTTTGAGACCATCTTCGCGCACGCCTTGCACATGTTCTAGTGTTTCGTCACAATGTCATGAACCACATATTTTGATAAATTTCACATCTGGGCAATTGAACGAATACTTAGTCGACGGTCTGCGTTCAAAACTTTGAGCGCACGAGTCACAAAAGTCGGCGTTTGTCGAAATCGCAGGTCTCCCCCATCGCAGGCCCTCCATAAAGGCCTGGTGCCATCGAAATACACCACTTCCTGCTAAAGCAACCTGCTCTACCGAACGAAGTCGATGCGCACACGCTCCGAAATACAGTCGCGGCGAAAGAAAATCAGTCTTATTACTTTCCTGAAAAAACCCGGCTACAAATTAACTGAGCCAGCTAATATCTACTCCAGCAAATTTGACGCTTTCGTAGAAAGTATGCCAACTTAGACTCTTCAACCTTAGTCTGGCGAAAGCTGAACAGTAAAAGACAAAGTATTTAGATGTTTTTACCACATCTTGCATCCTGCAGCAAGCAAATCGTTCTTGCTTTTGGAACAAGGTCCTGCTAGAACATCTATCATTGCGGACGTGTGAAACTTGTTAAGAGCTAGTAGTTTCATAGATCTTTCGCGTTCCACTCTGGGCAAGAAGACATTCGTAGCGCACTTGTAGCATTGCGGTTCAACACTTACTGTCCTCGCGTGGTATCCTTAGATCCGGCGTCCGGCTGCACGAAGACAAGAGAATCACGTGCCTGTTCCTATCATTATTGGATTTGGGTAAGGGTGACTTTCTAGAAAACTCGTACTCTTTGCAATTTCTCAGCACTCTGTTGAGGCCACTCACCGAGACAAATTTAATAAGGAAGTACTCTGATGCCACAGCTAAAGCGGTTATCCACTTTCTGAGCAGATTTGAGCTCACTGTTAGTGATTTCTGCTTCCAGGCTTCATCCATACTTCCCTAAAAGAAGCCGTACTCAACGGAAGGACATCTACTGCCAACTTAATAGCTTGCACTTCTACTTGAAATACGCAACAGTAGTCTGGAACACGAGTTGATTGTACGCTCCGGACAGTAGACCCCCCTGCAATCTACCCCTTGAACTTCGATTCATCCTTGAAAAAGCTTATAGCATCACAATCCATCGACACGCTGATCCAGATTATCAGGGGTGCAATTATAGTACGAGATCATTCCGGAAAGTCCAACCCTGGAACTTATAACATGTCCTCACCTTCGATAGCTCCATACAAGAACTATAATAATATTGTGGTACGAAATCGACGGTTTCAACAAAATTACAGCTTCTTGAAAAGAAGAGGACGTATGCAAAATTCTAAATCGATAACTCTAAATTAAGCGTTCGCGTATATTTACAGACAGTCAGAGGCAGAGTATATTGTATTCTTATGCCACATATAGAAATATAATTTTAGACTCTGTGTCAAAGCCGCACTTTATGCCGAAACTTCATACTTACGTTCTGTGGTTTATTGGTTTAAATTTCGGCTTTGCTAAGAATTAAGCAACTCGCGCTTAACTTTATTCCGAAAAGTTTAGAACACTATACCTCGGCGACCAGCTAAAACTTAGACAAAACTTCTAATTTATATAATAAACACATAAAGATATACGAGCAAAGGTACATATTCACGCGAGTTTATTCCTTTAAAATATCACCAAAGAAAATATTTCTCACACCTTTGCACTACACACTGTAACGAAGTTTTCTAATTAAGTTTGGTTGCATTCTTAAGACAGTGAAAAAGGTGTTGAAAAGTTTTGTAGTTGCCGGTGTTGTGAACTTTAGAATTTACCACAAAGCCACATACTCGTATACGTAAACTAAGCATGCAGTTGCTTTCAATTAATAAACGCTGTAGGTCAACGAACTAAATAATCATTACAAAGAAAAGGTTTAATTAAATAAAATTATGGACAAAAACTTATTTCTAACGCTTCGTTGATTGTTCATAAGTGATGGAAAGTAGGTTACTTTCGTTCGTCAGAGAGAGAATAGTAGGTTCCGAGTTATAAAGATGCTCTGATCGACAAGCTGAAGTTGAAGACTCTTAAATAGAGAGATGAACAAATAGATTCATCAATCTCATCTCATCTCAAACATATTATACATCAATGTTGCTTAGTTGTTTTCATAACCTATAAAGTATAATATGAATATATTTCAGGGATAATTGACCACCTCACACAGCCTAAAAAGCTTAATATGGTTATATTTTTTGGAAAAACGAATATGAGTGAAGACTGTTAAGTTTTGGAATCACTCATGTAAATATGTATTTCATTAATATATTTTATTTTAAGGCATGTCTGACCTCTCCTCTTATACAAATCTATGATCACGGCAACGGTTCATTTTTACTCAGAAATAAATGTCAAATGTCAAGTAGCTGCCAAAATCAACCTATATTATTGACATCTATTTTTCCTTAGAATTTCCGTGATTACATTTTTAAAAATTATCGAAGGGATATCTAAATCATATTTAACTGATTACTTTTCGGTTCTGCAAAATATATTTATTTATATGTATAATATAATAGGTTATCAAAAAAGCCTCGCAGTATTTTTATTGAATTTTCAATCATAAAATTTTTTTTGATGACTCATGCCCAGCTCCGATGATACGGCTGCTACTATGCCGGTCTCTTTCGACCAATTCAGCGATTTCAGCATCTTCGACCACCTCTACACCAGAACGAAAACGTTGAAACCATCACTGTGCATTGGAAATGGAAACTGTATCGGATCCATAAACTGCACACATTTTATTGGCGGCTTGAGATGCATTTTTGCCTTATCGTAGTACTACTGTAAAATATGCCGTATTTTCTCTTTATTTTGCTCCATGTTTGCGACGCTATAACTTACGAACGTCTTAAAAGAAACAACGATCAATCAAACACGTGTTAGCGCGTGAAATGAGCTTTCCAAAAAGGTATTGCATGACCCAATGTGACGAATAAAACTAGGACTACACGCTCTCAGCGCCAACTAGCGAAAATACCGCAAGACTTTTTTGACAAACTATATTTATTCTTCTTCGATTCGCCAATATGAGCTCCCTATCTTTGTGCTCTCTGTTTGCTTAAATATTACGTGTAGAGTTTTCGATTCGCTGCTAGCCAATGCTTGGTGAATCAAAGATGGCTATTATTTTGGGAAAATTATAACGATTCAAATGTGGTGAAGTTATGTTGTTTAAGTATGGTGCGTTCCGATTTATTGAGCTTTGTTTTCATTTTGAATGTCTAACTAGAAATTGATTCGAAGAGGCAATGTCAAAAAATGCTGGGTATGCTTTTTTTTAACGGAATTCGACTTACTTATAAATTGTAGAAGTCAACGTAAGTGAGGAAATTTCTATGATTTTTTTTCCGTATGGCTCAAGCAGGTCACGATTTCCGGTCTAAGACCAACTACCCGGATAGTCAAAACAACATTCGCTTGAAGGCGAACTGGTGTGGGAAGGCAAATTATCCCTCACCACGATTGTGCATTGGTCCCCGCAACGTAAAAAACCCCAATGAAAAGGAAACAAAAACTTCGAATGAAAGATCTCCCATTTTTGAAGATGACACCGTAAGAGTAAAGGTTGACATCACCGCCGTCCAAGAAATGTGGTGGACGGAACAAGTACTGAGTGGAGTAAATGCTTGTGGCATTTACAACAGCGGCCATATAAAGAGCACAAGGAGTGCTACTTCGGACTAAGTAGGAAATTGAGAAGAAAAGTCCTCTCTTGACGAACAAAGAGAGAGGTTCTGCGAAAGATTTACGGTCCACGGCGAATATCGCATGCGATGGAACGATGAGCTATATGAGATATACGACGATACTGCGAATTAAGAAACGGCGGCTACACTGGCTTGGTCATGTCGAGCGAATGAATGAGAACAATCTAGTTCTGAGCGTTTTATACGCATTCGCCGAGGGAAGTAAACGAAGAGAGAAGCCACTTCGAAGAAAAGACCAGGCGGAAAAAGATCTGGCTACATATAACCGCGTAAACGGTGTCTGCGCCAATAAAGAAGATAGGCCATAGCATTTCGTAGTCAATTTATTTTTAATTTTACTTCAATTGGAACATATTTCATTTGTAAAACTCTTAACGAAAATAGCAACAAAAATAAAATGGCACAACACTTTTTTCCGAACCTCTACTCACAAAAAGAGTGCAACGACTTTAATGCACAATTTGTATGCTTCAAATGGCAGTAATAGTTTGTTCATGCTATCGTTGCTATTTGTCGACTTTATCAGCTGCAGCAGGAGACGCCGAATAGGCGACCCGCAACAATGGGCTTATGGAGCTTATGAGCAGACATAAAGCTGTTTAGGAGGTTGTATGTATATATTTACAAATATATATGTGTAAGCAATGGTTTAGCTTAAAATTGTAAATATTAGAAAAATGAAAAAAGCAGTTATTTTTTATAGGCAAATATTATTTTTATTAAATTAAAAAAAGTTTGGTTTATTTTTTGTTTTCATACAAAATTTGGAAATATGAAACATCTGTTTAAAATTAGAATCGCTTTCAAATAAAAATATCACTTTCAAACACTCTAAAGCCAACAACCCTAATATCTGTTTTAAAAAACGAACAACCGACTCGTGCAACCTTTTCAACGAGCCACCACTGCATTGTTAACAGCCGTGACATTGCCGCTGCAATCGCATTTGCCAATTGCATTGCCTTGCTTTGCCTCGCCTTCCATGTGTGTGTGTGTGCGCGTTTTGCGGTGTGCACGAAGTTGTTGGCGTCGCTTATCAGAATTCAACAGCTCAACTGGGAAATTATATTTTTCAATTTGTCTATTGTAAAAGAAAAGTAAATGAAAAAGAAATAACAAGAAAGCTCACGAACGGGTTTGTAAGTTGCAGATGTTATTGCTGTTAGTGTTGCAACAGTAAGCATTTGTTTTTGTAGGCAAACAAGCACTGTCTGTGTGTGTGTTATAAGTAGTTCTTGTTGTTTTCAATGCTTCATTTTTGAATTCCTCACTTCTTTCGCACTTTCTTGCTTCCTTCCCGATTCGCTTTGTTGCTGTAATTCATTGCTGTCAGTTTGCAAGTTGCATGTTCAAAAGTAATTTGTGGTCACAGACTACTACATAGTACTCCGCGGTTTGTCTGCGTTGTTGGTCTTTTACCATTTAATAACTCTTTCGACGGCATTTCTTGCTACGAATATTATTTCCTTGCACTTTTTCAACACCTTTCTGCTGGTAGTTGCCTAATGGCGTCTGCCTCCTCTTTGCGCCACTTTCGTGAGGATTCGCCGTGCATTCGCATGCCACAAGTTTATTCAAATTCAAAATCGCACAGCTGACTCATCAGTTTTCGTGGAGTGTGCATTAAAATGTATTTTACAGGTACTTAGTAAAGGCTAACTGCTCATCACGCAGGCGTTGAAACGAAAACCGGACTGTGGTATAGTAATTTTTATGCTACAAGGCCGCACAAATTAATAGTATGCGAATCGAATCCGTATGACTGTTTAATTTCTGAGCAGAGAAGCTTAGTTTAAGACTCTGAAAACTTCACCTCAAAACCTCGATTTTGATTCTGATATGATAAAAATCATATATTCCATTCCGGTGGCCACAGCTCGCAGAATCTCTTTCTTTTATCACAAATTCTGTTAAAGTGCTCTGACAAATATCTTACTTAGATGTAATTTTAAGTATACGAAGCTTCTTTGAGATACATGGTGAGGTCTCTGAGATTATAGAAATTCAAATACCTTAAACAATTTGGACTCGCAAAACATACACAACCTGTGCCTCCGTCTCTCAATGGAGTTGGTGCGGGAATATTATGTCCAGAGTTAGTCATAACGCAACATTTTAAGTTGCCAGACCACTGCAGTATATTTCAATCTGAGGTCTTTGCTATTGCGAAAGCCGCTACTTGGTTGTAAAACTGCAAAAGTCATGTGCAAAACGTTAGTTCGGAAGATCACAAAATTCCTATTGGCACTCGAAAGAAGTGACTTTAGGATAATGATGGGAATACTAACTGGTCACTGTCTGGTGGCGACCCACGTCCACAAAATGGGGCTGACAGATCAAGAAGACTGCAGGAAATTCCCAGAGCAGGGCACCAGAGAAATAGTGGAGCATCACTTCTGCACTTGCCGCGCAGGTACAAGACCACTCAGTAAGCGTCTGGGGTCTCCACAGTATTATACACTGGAGAAGGTGTCGACAGTGAGATCGCGGAGTCTGTTGAAATTCGTGTCAAGCGCAGGCTTCCTAAAGAATTTCTTGTTGGACTTAGCAAGTGAACTGCATCTTGTATCGCAATGGACCAAACTGGTCTATGCGTGGCTTATTGGCCTATCAGATTAAGCTAATATAATATTTTTTATAAAATTATATAGAAAATATGTCTCATAATACCTCTAATTATTATCCATACTTAATTAGTGTATAAATTAGCATATAGCTGAAGATATAGTATATCCAGAATTTTCCACTATCTCGTGGCTGTTTCCAGTAAGTCAGTGTTCCATATGAATTCTTGAAGGGATGTATCTTCCCGTATCTTCAAGCAAACTACAAATCTTTCTGTGACTCATTGTAGGCATTAATCGTTTATAACCTCTCATTATTATAAAATATATCATTAAACATCACAAGCTCAATAGTTTGTTATGTTATAATAATGTGATCTGAACGGTCTCTACGGAGATTGCAGCATTGCCTTAGACAATAATCCATGCAAAATTTTTTGCAGATATCTCGTTAATTCTTGTCAAATGAATGAAAAGCCGTTGACTTCGAAAGTTCATTTTGTATGGTATCTATGTGCTGTAGTGGTCTGATATGGGCCTTTCCAAGAAATTAGCAACTTCTGGGTGAGAATAGAACTTGTGCAAAATATTAGACTGATATCCCAAAAAGAGGGGACTAGTTCGAGTATACACAAAGTTAAATCGACACAGCTCGTTAAGCAGATTTTTTATAAATAAAATATAGTTTCGTTTCGTTTTGTCGTAGCAAACTTGGAATAACCTACACAGGGTGTAAAAACCAATTTCCTTCCACGCAAGTTTCGCGCTGGGTTTAAAACACGCAAATATTCCGCTTCCAAAACAACTGTAAATCGTGAAACTCCCAGCACTTGTAGCCAAGTATCAGCTGAATCAAAATAAAAACTCAGCACATCCGTTAAGCCGGCAGTTCAGCTGGCAAATTCATATAAATCGCCGGTTTTCATTGTTCCATACACGCATAACTACATATTAGGGCATTCTTATTTGCGGGTGTTGGCGTTCTTGTTGCCTACCCAGCTAATAGAACACATCCACGTCTGCGGTTTAATCGGCGCCAAATATAGCTACTGAAAGCGCCATTTTTTCCATATTTTTGCAAAAATGCGATTGTTTGTTTATTTTTATTCCGAAAATATTCGTGGATTTTTTCCTAGGAAACCGCAGTCATTCAAAGTTCACGGTATCACGTGATGTGCCCGGTGCGCATTTGTAATATTTTCCATCTTGTACGCTTTTTTGCTGTCAGTCCTCTCCCAATCACGACTGCTCACTCCGGCGCGATCATTTGTTGCGTGACTAACGTTTCATGCAAATAGAAAACATTTAAAAGGCATAAATAAACGAAAGAATAACAACAAAAACCAATGGATAAAAGTCACGGAACTTTCACCACGGACGCTCCCTTCAGTTGACTTAATGGCGTTTTTTGTTGCCGATGCCAAGGTGCAAATGACCGCCAAATGTTGAGGGACGTGAGAATTAAAAATTTTATTCAGCAAACAATTTCCACGAAGTTAATTACTTTAAAATTGTTTAATTTACTTCAATTATTTACAACTACTGAATCCAAAAATAAAGCAATAATTGTATTTACATTAAAATAATTATTATGTCTGGCAGTGTGTTATTCAAAAATATCGATGGGTATGGGCAGTGTTTTATAACGAGATATACCATACAATTTTTAATTTTTTTTTTATTTATTTATTAGTCAGTCTGTACAATCCTTCAGCCATACCTTTGGGAAAACTGTAATGTAACAATTAAAACTACTCGCTTCGCTAGCAATGAATTCACAAGAAAATGTCGAAATAACGCCATTACATTAAAATAATTATTATGTTTTGGCAGCGTGTTGTTCAAAAATATCGATTGATATGGGCAGTATTTATAACGAGATATACCATCGAATTTTTTATTTTATTTTATTTTTTATTTTTTATTTATTAGTCAGTCTATACAATCCTTCCGCCATACCTTTGGGGAAACTGTAATGTAACTATTAAAACTACTCGCTCCGCTAGCAATGAATTCACAAGAAAATATCGAAATAATGGCAGGTCCATTGTAAATATTCAGAAAAAATCATTAACCGTCTGCAAAACTCGACCTTTTGCGGACTTGAACTTAGATTGTACTAATCTAAAGACTCCTTTTACTGCGATGAAAAAATGAGCGCCCACGCAAGCAATGGAAAGACCAAATGCGTAGGGATCTTTCTGCATTTGAGATGCACAATTACCGTGATCTTGCAAAAGATAAAAGCAACTGACGAAGTTTTTTGTTTTCGGGACAGATCAACCTGGCATTGTACTGCCAAAGAAAGAGGCAAAGAAGTTTCTCTAAAGATGTTCACAGAAACAATTTTGCGATTTTTTAAATGCTCTTGATCTATTCAAAATAAGTAATCTATCTAAAGCATTCGTGGACGATGGCATATCAATATATGCAATATCTTTATTATGGTGAATATAGGCATTTACTGCTGGCATCTCACCTCACAAAACGGACGAAGTGTAAGATAATGAAACGGAAGACGTTCTGAACACGCCGTGCTATCAACTTTTAATTGTTACTATATAATGTGAACATAATAGTGAGATACATATATCGTGGCATAATTTAATATTCCTTTTAGAGCAAAGTAGTAGTCTAACTTACAAACAAGAATATTCTTCTCTTCGTCTCTTATTAGATAAACTATTGTTTAAATAGCAATATGTTTGCAAAGGCTAATACTAATTTATCTAAGCTTATATTAAATATAACTACGAAGATTAAGTCATCATATTAGCACCTTAGCGACACAATATTACAACCCTTACATTATGTAAATTCAGTAATTTCGCAATTATAGAAACTTGTTACTAATTTGTTTGTCAATTATTAAGGATATTTTGAAGCTTAGGATAGCAAAATTGTAGAAGCTCCGAAGCTACAAATTGGCTAGGATTTTATAAGTATTTTACATAACGAAATGCAAATTGAATGCACATGACTGTTTGCCACAAAATATACAAATTAGCATAATTTCAAGAAATTTGGCCCGAAATCACAGCAAAAACATCAGAGAATGTAAGTTTGTTTACAGAACAGTACACATGTCTATATGTGTATTAATTTATACTCACATACGCGTATGAGTATTATATAAGCATTTAGAACATAGTTGTTCTTAGAAATTATGAATGTGGAATATTGGTCAAGTTTGTGTGAAAGGGTATGCATACATAATATTTGATAATTGGTATTAATTAAGGAATGATTTCGTGATAGTGAAATGACCAGCTCAACTTGGAATTGCATTGTTGTGCACAAGCAAATGTTCTCAATGAAAAGCTTACAAACTGGGATCTTTAAAGTGCTCTTCTACCTATATCAAACGTATTTTAATGTCATCTGAGTAATTCGAAACGAATAATAACATTTTCAAGGGACAATACTTTGATGCACGCGAAATCTACGTTGTTTTATAATTTTATAATGTTACATTTTTTTTTTTTTTTTGGATAAATTATACAAATTTTAAAAATGTATTAGAAATATTCTATGCATTTAATATTTAATAATATTTTTTCGTAGTAAATATAACTAATCATTATTGATGCGAGATTATTTATTAGAGTTATTATGGAAAAGTAAGTTAATTGAATATGATGTTAAAACAATCACAAAGGAATGTATTCATTAAAAAAATATGTACTATATATAATATAGTAAAAGTTTATTTACCCAGATCACCTATAAACGAAGAGACCATAAAGTCATCTACATGACTCTTTCACAATTTATTCTATCTTGATAATTGTATATGTAGAGAACAACTGACCGCTTTAGGAATTAAAAACTATTCAACACTATGAATCCGCCAATATTTAGTTTTGAGTAGAGTAATAAAAACTTGTAACATCTATGTTGAAAGCTATAAACTATAGAACTATGAAGGCACATGGACTAATTCAATGCAGAGTTCCCATTGAACTAATATAAATACTTGCTATATAATATTAATGGCGTTATACCACTCTATTGCATTTATACCAGTTTCTCTTCGATTCACTATTTTCAAACAAATAAAAATTAGCGAATAGTTCTCCTATTCACTTGGTTTTGAGAATGCCGTTCGACGGTATACCATACTACTCTGATCACCTTGAAAGGTGTATTATACGCCGCATATTTTTCGAATCGATAAATTTTTTTTTCTATAAGCTGGTAGTACTGTTAGTGACATATATGCTAAATTTCACGTCAAAATATTAATTATTATTTGAGAAACGCATCATTTTGTAAGGCTTCAACTGTGAATTCTTCGATATTTACTATGTTTCATTTCATATTGCATTGGTTATTCGTGATCATTTCGCCACATTTTCAACTAATATCGTGCCGCAACCAGCGCATTCGCCTGACTTACCTTCGTGTAACTTGTGGCTATTCAGCATATTCACAGGACCACTCCGAGAACACCATTTTGACACAATTGAGGATATAAAAGCTGAATCGAAAAAGGCTCTAATGGCCATCATGATGGAGGATTTTTCAAAGTGCTATGATGACTGGAAAATTCATTGGCATAAGTGTATTGCACCGGGATGGGATTTCTTTGAAGGAGATGAAAAGAACAAAATTCACCTTTCAACTTAATCGCAGTATTACAATGAATTTATTAGGTGCGCAACTAAGTTTTCGCGGTTTTATTTTAATGAAAATGAAAAGCTCGAATACCATTATGGTAAAACTGTTCATATTGTGTTGCTGCCGAAGAACCAAACTATTCTGCTTCTGAACCAAACCATGTATTATCGAACGAACGAATAGACTGGTACATTACCTATAACCTGTATTCATCTATAATAATAATATATTTATTTGGTTTTTGAATTACCGACACCGCTGAAAAGACTTGCTAACCACCAAACACCTTTTTACGCCGGCGCTCCTAGAAAGCGGCTACCCGAAAAAGGCAATCCAATTTTTTTTTTTTTTAAATGAATAGTCGATTATTAGAGGCCTTTAAATTCTGTAAATTAACACTTATTTTTCTGTTAAAAAATATACCTCTTCTAAAAGCGTTTTGGGCTTGCAAATTTTTATAAAATAAATCGATTCTAAGCTTTTTGTTTATTAAAACATAAAGGATTTAAATAAATTTCAAATTACTATTAACATGGTTAAGTATAATTACCCACTTTCCATAATTTTAAGCAATTTATTTTTGGAAATTTTTTATATTTCTTCTTTATTCCTTAGACCTCATCTGCGTTAAATTTCCCCGCCTTTTCTTTAAGCGCCTGAAATCCAATTTTAAACGAAACCTCTCGCATAACAACACTAAATCCTAAAGATAAGATTTAACTTATAATGCGAGTACACAGTTGTGTGCGCCTCAAAAACGCCACACCACGCCAGCTAAAATGTTGCCAAGCAAATCTTAAATCCACCAACACATTCAAACATATTTATGAGCGCATAAATAAAGCGCTTACAGCCAAAGTGTTAAGGCATAACATTAAAGTTTGGCGCGATAGAATTCAACAATGTTGCAAATGCTGCTGGCATGATTTGTTATATTGACGCCATGCGAGTATATAGATCATGAAACATTTGTGGCGGCGCACACCCACCAACCTTTTTAGCCATACAACGGCGCAACTCAACCCCACGAAAAAGTATTTATGCACAAATGCCGCCGCCGGTGCTATCGATAAGCGATAATGTTGCCGCCAGCGTGGAAATGGCTAACTGGGCGGATTTGGCCGAAGGTGTAGAGAATGAGCGGCAAATACGCCATATGAAATCATATAAATATTCTGGCAACTAAAAGTATCCGCATATTGTATGGGTGTGTGTATATATATGGGGCCATTGTAAGCATCACTATTGCTGGCCAAAAGCACGCCGGCCAACGCCGAACAGCATACAATGAAGCGCTTGTATTGATTGGTGTGAATGCTGAAGTTATCTGTAAAACGAATTCGTGCGCTTTCGAGGCGGCAGAGCGGTGCCGGTGCAGGTTGTGTATATGCCACAATGGCAGCATAAAAGTAAGTGCGTCGCTTGATTGCCAACTCAAGTGGGTCGAAACAAATGCTGCAGCGCTCGACGTGGCAGGAGAAAGGGTTTATTTTAGTGATTGGTTGATTAAGTAACGGTGCGTGTGCGTGTCTGTCCGCAGGGAATCACTTCATGTTCATGTTTGCATGCGCTTATCGGGTGTGCGGGTGTGTGTGTGTGCTTGTATTTACATTTAAAGTTTACAAGCAACAGCAAATTTTGCGGTTGAATTGAGTGGAGAATATGCTGGATTTTGTTTATATTTGTGTCTGTGTGCGTGTGCTTATTTGTTTTCATTGTAGTCTCGAGTGTTTTTTGGATTTCTTTGTGTTTCAAAGTAAATTATTTGTGTAAGCTCTTAAAAAATTTGCTTTTTTAGGGTTGCGAATTTATGATGTGATTTAATGGTGTTTGCGCTGCAAAAATAACGTTGCCACCAGGCACCTTTGCAGCATGTGCGCGCCAGTTGGGTTGGGGGGGTTTTTAGCCCCGAGTTCAAAACTGAAAACAATTTAAATTGATCGATTGAATTACTCGCGGCGCTGCAACTAAATAATAAATGTTATTATTACTGCGAAGTTGTTTTTGTTTATTTTTGCACATGGTGTGCACAAAGGTGGAAGTTTTGCTGCGCAAAATGGTTTTAAATTTGGAAAGTTTTTTGTTTGTCATTCTTGTTTACAAATAATTAAATATCGTTTGATTTGTATGTAGCAAGCTCCAAAAAATACTCGGAAATATACAAATGTATTTCGCAAGGCTTTTCCGCCTAAATGGCAGCAAAATCTTTAATGGAAAATAATTATATGACAAAAAATTACATCTCACATATTTTAATGCAAAGGCATTTTTTTATCCGTGGTAGTGGGAAAAGGAGCAAAAATGGAAAACGGGTTTGGTTACATAATTTTATGTGGACTCACTCTTTCCAAATGTTTTTATTTGATTCTAAAAAAAATTTTTTATGGATTGTATTTATGCGTTATACAGACCTAATTTCAGTACAGAAATTGGCTTGTTGGCTCACTATTCAATATGCAGAGTTCTCATTGAAGTAGTATAACCACTTGCTATATAATATTGATTGCATTATACCATTTTTTTATAACATTTGTAGCAGTTAGTTCTTCGATTCATTATTTTCAAACGGGTAAAAGTTATCGCTCTCTTATTCTCCTGGTTTTTAGAATGATGTTTTTATGGGGTGATAACCTCTTGTAAATTTCGATAATGCAATGTTTGTTCCATAGTAAACAGGACTTTTTGAATTCAGCGCCTCCTGGTGGCGCCATCTATATGTCGACTGATGCGTTTGAATCTGCTAACGATTGTTCTGTGAGAATTTTATAATATTCCATTTATAGGAAGTGAAGTTATTGCGTTTTAAGTGTCAGTATGTTTGTGTTATCGGTGCGAAAATGAGCTCCGAACAAAGAGCCAATATAAAATTTTGCTTTAAAATTGGTGAAACTTTTACCAAGACGTTTTAATTGATGAAACAAGTTTATATGAATTTTCACAGCATTAAGAAATATTTTTAGTGAATATCTTACAGTGAAACGGTAAAATTATCACTCCTTTGTTAAAAACAAAATGAGTTCGAATTTTAATGTTGGTATGAGAAATATTGGAAATTGATACTCATTTTATTAAGCACACACAGCTACAAATACCACCAGCTCTTCTTTGACTTAAAATTGTTAGAAATAATTATAATTTGACATTACGTACTAAGCCAACTGCCTAGGTAGGCAACACAATGAGCGAGTAGAAAATTATTCAGGTGGAAATTAACTGTGACCAAGTCCCATGTCAACAATGTTTTACTCGTAGCTCTTGACATACATTGACCACACACAACATTTAAACTTTCACCCACACGGCAGTCGGCTTATATTTGTCAAATTCGAATTGGCAAGGCAACAAAATTATTTAACAAATGGGAATGTGGCAGAATTATGCAATGTAACATGAATCCATACACGCTACCATAATACAAGTATATATATATATACATATATCTACAACAAATTTATACATATATCAACAAATATGTATACGAAAACGCCAAATAGTATACTGGAAATATGCTTGTTATGGAGAGTTATACCTACATACATGCGCATGTGTGTGCGTGCGTATGTGTATGAAAATGTAGAAAAGCGTGTCACGTCACTTTGCCAAAAATATTTGTTTAGGTTAATTTCTGGCAAATTCCAGTCAAATATCAAATGTCACTCATACCACATGGCGCACCCGCATATTTGGGTATGTGTACCATAAAGCGAAGCATATTTAAATACTTCATACATAATAATCCGAATGCTACACGCATTTCTCATGCCTATATAATAATCTTCGTGCCACAACAATAAACAACATACTCGTATAAATATGTGGGGCACAAATGCCGCTGTGTGGGCCTGGTCACCCGCATTTGTATGCCATACCAGCAATCTGTGTTTGTAAGTACGTGAGTACAGGTATTTGCCTGCCTGTAGGCATTTTTGACATTTGTGTTTAATTTTTGATTGCTCAAATACATGTTAATATATGAAAGACACGTTTCTATTTTAAATTAAATTTGCCGCTGGTGTATTGATATTTACTGAAATGATTTATTTTGGTTTTATGTTGATTTTTGGGCATAAAATCGCCTAAACATCTGTATTAAAGCACTGGAAGTATAAACAAATGTGCTGCCAGAAATATTTATTCAAGAACTTGAAGTAAGTAAATATGCAAGTTATGAAGAAAGCTCCAATTAATTTAGTGAATTTTGTTGTGTTGAGAAATGATGTAAAAAATCAAATGGCTAACAATTTATTGTTAATTTTAATTATTTCATAATAAATTCATTAATTCACAAACATGAATATTTATACCAACCATTAACATTTAATTTGCTCAGTTGTTCTGGTATATGGTTTATGGTTTTCGGGGCAAAGTAGAATATAATAATAGAAAATAATCATATTTATATATGAACTACTGTGGGAAAAAAAATAGTAAGACTTCTGAATTTAAAATTCGCGCAAAAATCCATTCGTCGAAATGTTGTTTTTTTTCGGTTGGTACTACTATCATGACCATTACAGTCATCAACATCAACTGATAATAAATAAAGTAATTGGTGCTTGAGAATCGACTCTTAACAGTCAGAGATCTTACAAGCAATATGGGAAGGATTAGTGAAAATCATTTTTAAATATTAATTAGGCCTAAGAAAGGTTCGTGCTTTCACCTTCCAAAACCACCAAAGTTTTTCAAAAAACAGCGTCGAGTTAAGGTCTGTGAAACAATGCTTTTCGGATGCCAAAATGTCATGAGACGTGTTATTTCTGCCGATAGATATTGAATCTATTCTAACGACCTAAAACTGAAGGATATGAAGCCAGATATTGTGACAAAGGTGAGCCACGGCAAAGCAGGTAAAAAATCACGGTTATCTTCGATTATCGAGGTATGATGTCTTCGGAGTTCCTTCGACGGAACCAAACTATAAACAAGGAGTAATATTTTAGCATAAAGCGTCCTTTGGCGAAGTCTTACTGTTTTTTGCCCACAGTAGAAAATATCGTAAATATACAAAACTTTACTTTTCTTACATTAAAGCAATCTATGGTAAACATTGAAATTCAGATATATGTTTTCTTTTTTTGTTACGGTTAATTTTTGTAGCGCCATTCAACAGATTGTTGGCCAGTTTTGACGTTACTTTCATAAACCCGCATCATTCATAAGAAATGGTGAGTCCGCTTATATCTGTCTAATGTCCAAAAGAAGATTTTTAAGTACTCCTTCTGTAACATTTTTAAAATTCAACTATTCTCGATTCCATCGGAAATACAAAGTTTCAAGCAAATGTTTTGATAAATTCGTTGTTCGGTTGTTTCTTTGTTAACAATGGCCAGACAAACCATTTGCTTCATAATCAAACGATTACCAAATACCCCCTCATTGATATATGGAGCTGAAACTTTATACAAACAGACAGGTTTGTACGACTCTAAAAAAAATCGATTTCGGTTTGCACGCGTTTAAATACAGATTTTTTATTTATTATTTTTGAAAGGAATTTTTATAAGTGTTCTGTCTGGTATATATACTTTTGATTGTAATCCGAATTATTACTCGTACCAATTCGTGGACGGCTCTCTTTAAAACGTATGACCTCCTTATCTCCTCTCCAGTTCTCTCTACATTTTGTAAAACGGCATAAGGTCAGTTTGTGTTTTTTTTTTTCTCAGAAAATATTTTTCACCAGAAATAAGAGCTTATGAGCCCTCAATATAAAAGAAGTTTCTTAGAGCATATTCAAAATGAGATCGACAATAAATATCTTTGAGCTAAAAGAGTCAATAATTGTCAATAAGGCGAAATATCATTAAAATTAGAAATGAGCATATAAAATTCTATAGCGGTAGCGCCTAGTGTACCAATTTTATTCACCTAGCCTGAGTAACTCCATAGGTGAAAATGTCCACTTTTTTATTTAGCTGTAAAGTCAGAAAACAAAAAATATCTGAACGTTTCAAAAAGTTTAATTATTACAAAAAAAATATATATCGACATAAATCGATAATAATGGTGTGGTAATTAACCGAAATTGATGAAGAGTTAGCCAAAGCAACATCTCATCTAATACTTAATTATATTTATATGTTATGGTCCGAACAAAAATTTTGAAAAGGCAGGACTTTTTGCAGTAAAGTACAAACTCGTGCGCGTTGTTGGTATATTAGAAGGTAAGTTCTCTTTCTCTAAACGAAATAAGATTCGAGCCAAAATGGAGTGAAGGTGCTGATTGTATATCAACTGTAATGGCAACCATAAGAGTAACAGATTGAACCATTGATAGACAAAATTTACTTCCATATATTTTGGTTTAAAGACAGACAGTTTTTATGTGATTTTTATGTATTTCTGTCTCTTTGAAACTAAAACGAAATAAAGCAACCCACTTAGAACTGACCTCAGGCATCTTAAATAAATTATTTAATTTCAATGTCCGAGCAATCTTCGACCGCCACAAGCAAACAGTGCAAAATAAAATTAATAAAGAAAGCTAATAAATCCGCCAATGCCTCTTTAATATAAAATTATTTACTTAACAAGCGCCGTTAGTTGAACCCCAGCACAAACTGCAGTCACGGCACGCTCGTGTGTCAGCATTGCTGTCACTTTTTACGATAACTGCAGGGTTGCTTCATTTTTATTACATTTCACTTTCGCAACTACACCTCCCTGCCCCTCCACATACACACACACACAGACACATGCAAGTACATTATGCATTTATATTATTTTATTGGCGAAATGCAGTAAATTCCATGCTTAATGCGAAATGCCACAGCAGAAGTTCTAGCAGCTGAAGCAAGCTGCCGATGCTGCCATTCGCAACTCGCCACTCGCTGCTACTTGTGGCATTAAGCGTGCCTGCCGCTCACGTTGTCCACGAGTATATTGCATATAAATTTATTTATTATAAAACAATTGTATGTGTATGTGTTTATGTGTGCCGTTCGTATATTAAAACGTGTGTGGCGAACAGCGAGCGGGTAGCGGTCTCGCTTTACAGCATCCCTGCTGCGGAGTGAACTTTGTAAACTTTTGACCTCAAAATCCGGTCACACGTTTCAACTAAATAATGCACTCACACATGCGCTTACTTTGCAGGTGGTATGTGTGTGCGTGTGTTTGTGTAGGTATGTCAGCGGTTGATTTAGCTGTTTTCACATGTGCGATTATGCATGTGTGTTTGGTCCACTGAACATGGCTTTTAGTTGGGGCTATACACTTTTTTGGCAGTCGGCACTTTGATAGAGCATTTTAGGAAAGTAGGTCTTTGCTAGCGGTAAATAACTTTCAGGTTTTCACGGTCTCTTTGTAAGGAAGATCATAATGTATCAAAGACTTTATATGACATTACGTGCTTTCAGCACTAACTTATATTAAGTTACGATCGGGAATGAATTTTTCTACTACAAGGTTTGCCCGGAAAGTAATAGGACTGATTTGCTTCTGCCGCAACAGTACTTTGAAGCGTGTGCGCACCGTCTGGATTCCGTAGACGGCGTTCCCAGCTAACGAACGAGCGGCTGATCAGTTGTCTCCGAGCACCTGGAGAGTCAGGACAAACATTTTCGTGCGACGTGCTTCTGTGAACTGTGCAAGCCGAAAATGAAGCGTTCGTTAGAGCAGATGTACGTATTTAAGTTCTGTGTGAAACTCGCTAAATCTACGACAGAGACGTTTGATATGATCAAGCAGGCTTACTCAGATGTTGCTTTAACAAGAAGCGGTGTGGCCTTTTTGAAGGGCCCGGAAGAGGTCACTGATGAAGACCGGAAGAATGAGCAAATCCAAAGTCAAAACGATGCTCATTTTTTGACATCAAAGGCATCGTCCACCATGAATTTGTTCCTCCTAGACAATCCGTCAACGCCAAATTTTACGTGGAAGTTCTCAAGAGACTCAAACGAAAGGTCAATCGGGTACGACAAGACATCCCAGCCGATTGGAAATTTCACCACAAAAATGCCCCGGCTCACACATGTCTTGTGAACAGCAAAAGCCGCTGAATGTCAAGCATTTTGTGACGACAGAGGGAATCCAAGCAGCATGCACCTCCGCACTCAAGGCTATTACGAAGGATGCGTGATGCCTTCAATGCTTGGAAATCGCTCTGGCAGCGCTGCATCGACGCAGAAGGAGCGTATTTTGCAAGTTTGTAAAGAATTATAACGATTGGTTCAATAAAGTTTTTAAATCGACTCAGTGCTTTTACATTCCGGACAAACCCTGTCCAATTAACGCTTGGCAATCTTACACTCTCTTGAAGATTAGAACTAATAGCTTGAGATGTAGAGATAAAACCGGAACTTTGTGATGTTTGCAGAAAATTGTTGAAAAAAAAAAAATGAAGCAAAAATTGAGGCTAAGGAGTAGTTGTCTGCGAGTCGCCCCCTCTCTTCTTCAATGCTTATAAATCAAATATTACTAGCTTGTATAGCAAATAATCTTATGTTCGATATGTACCTATCGTAAGCAATCATAAGAATAGGGCGAAAACGTATAGCAATAAACAGTTTAGACCAACCTAACTAAAAGTTTAGGTTTAATTCTTTCTGAAAGTAGTATTTTTTCAGCGTGCTTAGCTCTTTAAGTTAGGTTAGGTTAGATGGCTGATCCCTCCGCATGGCGGATGCATCACACTTAAACTGTTGTCTACAGTTCTTCTTGAAGCCAAATGAAAACCTGCTGTTATTTGATACGAGTTCACGGCATATCGTCTTAAATATATTATATCACAAATCCGCTTAGGTGCTATATTTATATTTAAGCTCTCTCACCTGGTTGTGGGAAGTTTGATATTTGATCACGATCGGAAAAAGGCAGGACTGTCGAGGAGGAAACTTAGCTCTTCACTTTTCTGTAAATTTTGAAAAATAATATTAGATCCGATATTACACTTATTTTTACCAATCAAACTTTGTCAAAAGGACCTTCTCAATTGTTCTTTTTCTTATCCACATTTTTGTTTGAGAAAGTGATGTCCATTAGTTTCGAACAAAATTCCCTGATTTTATTGCAAGTCAATATATTTTATCCCACTAAAAACTCAAAATTATATAGATCAAGCTATTAGTTATCCAAGACTTTAGTAAATGATGCTTCTATAAATTATAGAACATAATAAATTTGTATCTTGCGAACTCATTAATTTGTAAGCTAGTAAGTGTTTACTGGGGTATGCTTTTCTAGCTTGCTTTCTATAAATATACATCCAGTTTTAATATGTTGACATCATTCAGCTAGTTATACCATATATACTTATAGATGTAGGATCTATATTAGGATATAAGCAGCTGACACAACCGAGATGCGCTTGCAATTTAGGGCAGATCTGTGGTTTATAAAAATGCACACATACATAGCCATAGAAAGCAAAGAAATTTGTGGCGAGCATGGGACATTGCAGCGTGTCATGTGGAACGTTTCGACGTAGCCACATGGTTAGAGAACTTTGTACGTATGTATGTATATAGCTATGTTTTTATGCTCGTGTGATTGTAAGTCTGTGTGTGCCTGTCTGCGGCATACAACAAAATTGTTTATTTATACTTTTATAGCTAAGCGTTGCTTATAGAATACCCACTGGTGGTCATGTTACAGTTTACTACGTAAAGGGTGTGCTGATAGGTATGGCAACAGATTTTAAACTACAATAAGTTTGGAACAAAAAATATATGTTTTACCCAGGAATGGAAATCAATAAATTCTGTTTTCTATACCCTGAACAGGGTATACTAAGTTTGCCACGAAGTTTGTAATACCTAGAAGTAAACAGCGCAGGCCACATAATATGCTCATATATAATATCTAATAGATACTATTGGGTAGTCGAAATTTTCGCATTTTGTCAATAGGTTTCAGTGGTATATCTTCAGTGCTACCAGTCACATTGTGTCACGCGATATAGTGTTGGAAAGGTGAGCTTTTACTATAAGCTTCATTTAACAAAAAATAAATAAATAAATACGATGTGAAAGACGCACCTCGCTCTCGTCGACCTATCGTTGGAAAAGTCGATGAAATTATGGAAAATATTGACGAGGACCATCACATAAGCAGCCATGACATCGCTAAGAAACTTTATATTCATCACCAAACGGTTTTGAACCATTTTCGGTCGATTAAATCGTTTTATATGGATCTTGGGTATTTGTGTCAACATTAACCCAACAATAGGAAAACACTTTTTCGACTACCCAATATATATACATTTCATTCAAAACAAGACAACGGTTTGGTGTATAGTAGTTTGTAGGTTGGTGGGATCATCGGTCCATACTTCTGCAAAAATTATGGCAGTGAGAACGTAACTGTCAACGACAACCGTTTTTGTACCTTAGTAACCGACTACCTAATGACTGAATTTGAAACTCGTGATCTCGGCGACTTTTGGATTCAACAAGATGGCGCCACTTCCCACACATCGCATCAATCAATGGATTTATTGAGAGGGCACTTTGGTGAGTAGAAATTTTTCACGTTAGACTTTAGCCTGTGAATGAATCCTCTGAAACTTAGACATGGCCGAGATTTGAAAGAGATAATCACCAAAAAATAAATGCCAAAAAATGTTCTTTCGTATGACAATAAACATTACCTATTAAATTTGAAGTTTCTGTGTCTTTTCGTAAAAAAAAAATAGGGATCCTCGAAATGAATCACCCTTTACATATACATATGTACATACACATGCGTTCTTAATATCAAATTTTAGGCAATAAAAGTTTAAATTTTAGCTGCTAACTGCGGTTTTCATGTGCATATTTATAACAGTTTTGAAATGTTTTGCAGTCAGTTAAGTAAAAATGTATTCCCAATATCGTTATTTATTGATATTTGCACTTCCTTTATAAAAAACTTATATATATGTATATATGCACATTTATTTATATTCACATACATTTATTTAACGTTAGCCACTCTAAAATACCAGAATTTTCACTAACCACATCCACAGGGATATATAATCAATAACGGTAAAATTGCGCCGTTCAAGTTAACGGTTGTGTGTTTTGTGTGCGATTGGGCTCAAATAAGCATACGAAATGAACTTTAGGTTCTCTCTTTTAGTAATTTCCACACTTACTTCGTGCTTCGGTGTGGCCGGTGGCACGTAGCTATCGCCAAATGCGTTGTAGCGCTTCAATCGCTTTTTCGTTATTTATAAATTCTTTTAAAATTACCCGAAAATCAATTCAATATTTCCGGCTGTGTGCTATTAACGCTCGATTCTCAATGGCGCAACATAATCATTTAAGCTTATGTTGCTCATAAATTTTTATTGACTCTCGGGTATTTGTAGCATTTGTAGCCACATATCCATAGCCAGTAAGTATAGTATGTATTTTGGTATAATCGCCATACGTCACCGTTTGATTTACTAATCTATTGAACATACATAAAAGTCTTTCATATTCACATATATTAGTTTGCTATATACACTTCACGCGCTCTACACTATATATGTACATACATACATACATATTTGTAGGTAAATCTATCGATTATGCTGTCATATACCGTTTGTTACTAAAGTTACACCACATTGGCAAATATAGATAAGCGTTTTGCAGTAAATTGGTATTTCGGTGTTAAAGTTGTTTACCAAAAAACGAGGGGACTAACCTTTAGTTTGAGGTCAGTTAGAACAAGTACTCTTTTATAGAGAGACAGAGAGATATAGAGTCTGAAACCATAATTTCAACTAATTTGGACATAAATCCACATAACGTTTACAACAGCAGTCTTATCCGCTATTATTAAGATATCTCTCTCACAAACAATATGAGCGATATTATGTGAAAAGATGAGTATTAAATGCATAGGGGTTAAAGGCGACTATACTATAAGCCAATTTCATCCCTTTTTCAAACAAAAATGCTATAGAGCGTTGAGAATATTGCCTCTTATTTTCAGTCAGATTTTACCTATGCGCGTATATGTATATGTATGGTACAAGAAACTAGAAAGGTGGATTTTTAAAACTAGAATCATATTGCCATGAGAAACAATAAATTTTCCATGCCTAAAAGAAAACATCAGAAACTCTAAAGAATATATATACATAAATGATCAACGTGACGAGCTGAGTCGATTTATCCTGTCTATCTGCTTCTCTCTCCCTCGGTATATATTTAAACTAGACCCTACGGTCTTGAAAAATCGATCTGGCACCCATCATTTTCGCACTAAAAAGCTGCTCATTTGTCAAAACGGCCGATATAGTACTACTAAAGCTTATAATTGCCATACAAACTGATGGATCTAAGTTCTTGTAAGGAATCTTTTATATATGGGAAGGGTATCATAGCTTCGGTGCAATCGTAGATAAAGTTTTGTCTTGTTTTGGATCATAATTTCCACATGGGAACCCATAAAGTACCATATAGGAACACTATTTATGAAGACCTTGGTTTCGATATATTTTATGCAAGAAAAATAAATAGATAACATTACATAAGACATTATTATCATGTGATCAGATTTGACCCCGACTGACATTAATCTTTATATAGGCACCTGAGACAATATAAGTGTGACAATCATTAATCCAATTTCCCATACCTTTGTAGCCTCGTTCTGTGCACACCTCAAACCATTTTAACAATTCCGTAGGCGTTATTCCATTGAAAATATAAAAAATAAAATCGTTTCATAATAAAAATCGCCAGACAAAGTTTCGCATCGTAAACATAAACCAATTGACATAAAGGGACCAAGCTTACTCTTATAGAACACCCAGGTATGATCTAGTGACTGATGCCCAGAGTATAACAAAATTATGGAGGATATGTTTCTACAGTCAGCGGCGAAGAACTGATAATGAGCATGCATGAACTTCTTTGTTGAATATTATCCAACACATGTCCACGATTTGAATTTAAGTGTCCTCTCACCAATCCACAAAAAGGGAAACCTTAACATCGCATATAAGGCCCACCGTCAACAAACTGATTAGAACTTATCAGTGTGGCTTTAGACCTGGAATACCAACGACTGACCGGACATTCACCATGTGCCAAATCTTAAAAAAGACCGTGAAAAGGCAATCGACACACACCACCTGTTCGTCGACTTCAAATCGACGGTTCGGTTTATAAAATTATTTTTATTAATTTTAAAGTACAAAATATGTAACAATAATCATAAATTCAGGACCAATTCACTTTTGCTCGATATGACCACCTTTTGCCTTAGCTATGGTCTTGAAACGGTCAAAAAACGAATCGCAAGCTGCCCGAATGTGACTTTCCGGTAATTTGGCCCACTCACGGACAATAACTTTCTTCAGCATCTCGAGACTGGTGAATTTTTTACTTTGGACCTTGCTCTTCAAAATGGCCCAGAGAGAATAATCCATTGGAATCGCATCTGGTGAATTCGAGAGCCATTGTGTGGTCGTAATGAAGTTCGGAACGTTGCTTTTCAGCCATTCTTGGTTCAGTCGCGCTTTGTGAAATGGTGATGTGTCTTGTTGAAACGTTCATGGTTTGCGAACGAAATGTTTGTTTGCCCATGGCTTCAAAGCAGCCTCCAGAACACTTTCCCGATAATATGTCGCATTTACTTTGACGCCAGGCTGGATGAAAACATTTTTAGAGCGCCCATCTGCGGTAACAGCGGCCCAAACCATTATTTCTGGCGGGTGCTGCCGCCTGGTGGCCAACCGATGAATTAAATTCTCTTATGAATGGTCGGTCAAGTAAACCCTATCGTTTTGAGAGTTTACGAATTGCTGAATTGGAAAAATTTTTTCGTCAGAAAACACAATGCTCGGAATATGACCACTTTCGGCCAAGCGAAGCAACTGCTCGCTCTCTTAAGTCTTACTTGTTGCTGCTTCGGTGTGACTGCATGCACCTTTTGGAACTTTTAAGGCTTGACCTTGAGCTAATTTTTCAATATGCGTCGGATGCTGCGTTCGAATATTTTCACTTTTTTAGCCATTTGATTGGCACTTCGTCGTGGATTACGCTCACGTCGCTTCTTCATTTTCCGAACCATCTCACGTGACGTTGCAGTCTTTAGATGACCACCTCCATGGCGTTTTGCGATACTACCAGTATCATTGTAACGAGTGATGGTATGATAAACAAAATCTTTATTCAAATTAAGGTGTTTAAGCTCACGAACAATTGCTGGCTGTGATTTTCCAGCTAAATATAAAGCAATATAAACAACTGCAAAGTAACTTCTGAACCGCCTTTTAGGAAAAGTTAAACAAGATTTTATATTATATCTAGATAAACCCAACGTTGGCTTTTTCACACTCAGAAAAGTTCAAAAATTTCACCCATCGCTTGCAGTTGTGGCTATAAAAACAGCAATTTCCTTGCAACGCAACGCATGAGTCCTCAGCATAACCACATTATGTTGTTATTTACCGCATCAATCATAACGGCGTGAAACTGACAGGTGTGGGAATATAAGCAACCTCTGCGCCATGGTCGTCTTAATTACTTTGCTTTAAACAAAATTTTTTACTTTATTTTTACTTTAATTATTGCAATGAAATTAAAAGCATAAAGCGGAAGCGAAAAAAACAACAATCAAAGCACTAATAATGAGTTCACTGCAGTGCAGTGAGCCGCAAGCGCTTTGCCTCGTTGCGTTGTAGTTCAATGACCCAGCGGCCCAGCCGCAGCGGTCTGCAGCTGCAAAATTTGTTTAATATGTGCCGTTATAACTATGCATAACTGCATGTGCAAACATTTATGTTATGACATGTCTAAGCACATATTTATAAAGCACGCGCGCTGCTGCAAATGCAACGGAACAAAAAAATAAATTCAAATGAGCAAGGTGCTCACAAAGGAATGATATATGGCTTCGCTTTATATTTTTATTGCCGAAAGCTTTTATTTGTGCCGTCTTGCCCATACTAAACTCATTTACTCCAAGTGGAAGTTGAGTATTCCTGTGAATTTAACTAGGGACAGACTGAACAGTTGATTTAAGAGGTTTAAGGCAGTAGGATCGCGTGTAACTCTAAAAAATGTTGCTATAGATTCCCACGAAATGTAAAAATATTGTACATTTTTATAATTTTTAAATATTGTTACAGACATTTTTATTTCCAATATCGCTTTGTTTAAGGTCGTCACACTAGGTGTCCGAATTAATGTAGAGATCCTTCTATTTTCAAGGTTATAGCCATTCTTTTCAAATTTTTCTTTTCTAAAAGAAGTAAATACTTATGGATTTGAACAACAAAAGCAAAACTTGAACTCCATACTAATATCCACAAATAATGAACTAGTTCTGCCTCAATCCAAGTGTCTTCCAAATGGACACATGGTTTGCTGAACAAATTTCGCTCAGCGACCAAAAGTTAAAAGAGTTGAAGTTACAAGTAAAATCGTATATATTGTATATAGTAACTCAAACATTGGTTGTAAAAAGTATGCCAGAACTAAAAGCAAAAGGTGAGCCGACAAAGCAGATGCCGCTCTGTTGGCGCGGCAATGAAAAAATGATCAACGGTGGACATGGCGCGGCATCAGAAAGCATACAAGATTACATACATATGATGCACCTATGTTTTCGCTACATTTTATGAAAAAGGATAGTATGGTAGGTAGAATGAGGCATCTAAGTTTACTGATATGCATTCCATCCAGCTGCTTTGTACATATGTTGTTTGTTGTGTCATAATTAAATTTACAAATTTCGATATTTTTTTAAGTTTGTTCATCAGACCAAGATATAGTTTTTTGGATCTCCTATCAACACATCCTTCAAATATGTTTCTTAACAGATATAATTGAAACTCCTTAAGAAACGCAGAAATACAGAGCGTTCTTATACCCCTGCATTGAGTTTCTACAGAGTCGAATCAACCTAATGGCAAGTATCACACAAAACTAATCAATAAATAACGCCATAGACATTAAAATTTACCATCGTGATGGTACCATTGTTTAAGACAGCTTTATAATAATATAACGGGCGTGGCAACGTCCTCTTTTAGGTGAAATCATATATCTTGGGACGTGCTCTACCGATTTCAATCAAATTCGGTATATGACATTACCTTAATATTACTACTATGTCACAGTGTGAAAATGGACGAAACCGAACTACAAGCACACCTACTTTCCACATAACATAATTTATTTTTATTATTTTTTTTTTTTTGGATTTTCCAGTATACAAATAAAGAAACAAGGATATATTTCTTTTTACGAATAATGCCATTAGATTATGCCACCTTAATTTCAAAAATTGTCTAAATCCAACATAAAGGGGTCAAACCCTTAGGTACCGAATTTGCGGACACTAATATCTATATCTGAATTGTAACAGAAAATATTGGTCTATGTATGAGACATATCACCCTTCCTGTCATTGGTATGCCTGTATGTCCAAAATAGGTTGAATCTGGTCAATACTTCCCTTAGCTTCCATGCACTTAATACAAACAGAAGTATGTGAGGAACCTCGATAGACATAAAATTACTGTTACTGTTACAGATAATCAGTTGCAATGTCGGTTGCTTACATTTCATTTCGGTATTTGCGACTACTTCTATGCTTGCGACTTCAAATATGCACAATAGGCCAATTGTCGAAAATGTCAATGAAGCACGTTCTCGATTTCTTTAAGGTTGGACAAAAAACATTTTGGAATCACTTAAAGAAGTATGAATACAAAAAGTGGCAGAATATAAGGATGACACTAAAATCAACGCCAAAAAAACACTAAATTTGAAAGTCACTTGCTGCAACGGCAAGCGAAAAATCTTTATGTTAAAGCACGATGAGCCGCATCAGTGCTTTTTATGAAAGATACTATATTAAATGAATAATAGTTATTGACAAAACGTTGCATATTTAACCAAAATCAAATTTAATCATTAATAACACCGGCCGACAAATGAAAGTTTTTGAACGATGTTTGTATTTGAGCCACAAATATCACCAATTTTTACTATTTTAAACACGACAACTTACCTACATATTTGCCCTATCACATCAGATTTTTACTAATTATGCGCAGCTCTGCATTCTAAAGAACTTAAATCTCGAACACAAAATAAAATCTGATGTGGTACGATAAAATGAGGTATAATTTCGTGATCAGCACTACCAAATTAGTGGAAAAAAATAATCATAACTCAATAAGTTATGCTATTCACGGTGAGAGCACTGTTTGGTAAAGCACCAAGGGAGATGAGGTATCAACGAATGATTTTGCAACATTTTTAAATCGAATTTTCAGGAAAAACTATCAAAATATGTGCCTTTGATATGCCATATGTTTGTATTAAAAAAAAAATTATAAAAATACCATTTTTTGTATCACTGAGACTCACCTAGCCCCTTCAGAACTACAGATATTTTTCCACATAGTCTTTTCAAAAAGTGTTAATTTCAATCAGAAAATGAATTAAAGGAAAATTTAAAAAAATAATAAACCACCAATTAATATAATTTTCTCATACTCAGTTATTTTTCGTTAATTATCTTTTTATTCTCTTTGAGTACTATAAGTAATTTAAATCTTATAATTATATTTCGTTTTTAATATTAAATCAGCAATGATATTTCTATAAACGCATCACCAAAAATACATACATATCATCATATTCATGCAATGCCCATGAGCAAAACCTATCCCTTTGCATACATATGTCACAATGATAGACAAAAAAGGCACTCGCGTACGAAAATCTATCCGTAATGTGGTTATAAACAAACAACGAGATACAATGACAAAAACATCAACAATCATACGCTACTGTGAGCACTTCACTTCTCATCTCACCTTTAATTATACATACTGAACACAAACATGAAAAAGTAACTACATATAGCTGAATGTGCATACAAATAAACTTATCTACCATCTGATGTTTACAAATAAATTCATATTAGCGATTCTAATTCCATGTCCTTTGATCACTTCCTGTCTCCCCATGGCTGCGTCTGTTTCATGTTTAGCGGGCCTTAGAAATCGCTTTAACCTTCACAACTGATCTGATTAGGGGCATGTATGAGCGATTTATTTGTATACATATTTTTTTATTTCAAATTTATGATAAGCTTTAATTTTTGTTTATTTACATTATTTGCCAGCTCTCTTTTGTGTACGTGTGTATGTGTGATTGCCTATTAGATATGGTAATAAGTGTCATTCGTCTGGCAGGCAGTACATGTGTCGTTGATTTCAAAATGAATGCATTCATATACATATATTTTTATTGTGGAGGCGTATACGACTTGTCGTGCTGACAGGAGAAAGGAAATATATTTGGAGTACATTTTTAATGAGTAGCCCTGTACTAATGGAAATATTGCTAAATATAAAAAAATTTAAAAAAATTTTTTTTTCGTTTTTCCAATATTAGCCAAAGTTGCACTTTTAGCCCGAAACCTTAGTATGAGTGCTGTTAAAAACCCACATTTGCATAGCTATTTAACTTGGAATTCTTTGCTGGCACGATGAATCACTTTTTAAATTATTATTCTTGATTAATAAATTTATGTTTGGAAAGAGTTTTGTATGTAGACATTTCAAGTTTCTACCCAACTATATTCGCTTCAAGAATAATAAGCTTATTATGTGCGGAACTATCGTCGTGAAATGAGAGAAATAGAGAGAAAATTTACGAAATCACCACTTTGACAATTTTTTTAAAAATGCTTTTCATGAGACAAATTATCGATTACTATCCATAAGCCAATAAATTTTCCATAATCGAAAAATTTTTTTCGTATTTCTATTCAAACTTCAACTTATTTTTATTTTCATATTTATAATGAACTTAAATGAACCAAATATGTACCATTTTGGTCGACCACTTTTTGCTATTTTTCCGTTAGAGACATTATTCCATCAGTGTAAAACTTTTCTAGATTCTCGGTGAAAAACTCTTGTTTCACAGGCCTCGCTTGAAGTCAACTTTACTCCATTAAGGGAGTTCTACATTGACCGAAACAAATGGCAGTCCGGTAGTGCAAGCTCGGGACTATATGGAGGATGCATCAAAACTTCCCAGCCAAGCTCTCCCAGTGTTTGCCAAGTCATCAAAGATGTGTGTGGTTTAGCGTTGCCTTGATGGAAGACGAAGCCCTTTCTGTTGATTACTACTGGCCATTTTTATTACATTGCTTGCTTCAATCTCATCAGATCTTAACAGTAAAATGTAAAATCAATCATTCGCTCAGGCTGGATCACCTAATAGTGGATGATTCAAGCCTTTCAAGCCGCCAATGCTAGCTATGCGACCATTTGTTGAGCTTCCCCACGCTTGGACCATGATCTTTTTCGCACATTATTGTCGTCTTTGATCCAGTTTTCGTCTCCTCTTACCTTTTGCTTTGGAAATGGTTCGATTTCATTTCGTTTCAGCAAATAACAGCAGATATTAATTCGGTCTATTAAATTTTTCACAGACAATTCATGTGGTAACCAAACATCGGGAATATTTTTGTAGGCAGCCTTTTTTAAAAGGTTCAAAACCGTTTGATGATGGGCATTAAGTTGCTTAGAGATATCATGGCTGCTTCTGTGACAGTCTTAGTCAATCTTTTCCATAATTCTATTGGCTTTTTCAACGATAGATCGACCAGGAATTTCCAGAACAGAAGCAGGTGAACCATTATTGTGCTAGACGAACTGATACACCATCGTCTCTGTAAACTTCACATATATCCAAATTTCTAGGAATAAGAAAAATCTGAACAAACGACAATATAACCTTTAACAGCCGAAACGACAAAAGTCTCTAGGTCATTTCAACACCAATCGAATACATCAGAAGTTTTCTAAAGCTTGAAATCATCAGCCAAAACCCTAGAGGCAAAATGCGCATAGAAAAAAATATATTTTTGTTAAAAAAAACTAAATATAAGTAAAAAAATACAACAACAGCACGGCCATAAAGGTGCCATTTGTTTAGATTATAGCCAGAAGGTTGCGAGTATTTGCTAAAAATGTTGTTGTTGTGAAGTCAGCGGTCGCAAGCTGGCTGCCTAACTGTACTCGCAAATAAAAGTGTGTAGTCTAATGGTCAGAGGACACAATCGTCGCTATTTGGTCTGGCACCGAATTACTGCCTGCCGATGGCTGGCGGCTATACAGCGGCATTGGTGCACCAACCTGTCCGGCTGGCCATAATCTATGCCAACAAGCAGAAACCCACACCACATGCGGGACCACCAAATGACTCCCCTGATAATTTGCATTGGACACGCAGATATTACTTAATTTCGCCTTTGCGCACAACATAGGCATTGGCTTGTATTTATATTTACAGTTATTTCGCCGATATTTTTTGGTGTGTGTGTGTGTGTGTGTACTTAAGCGAGTTTATGCAGTTTCATTTACGGTGCTGACTTTGGTTTCAGTTCTATTTTGGTTTTAAATTATATTCTCCCGCTGGCAAAAGTACACAAAAGCCTTGTTTACATAACATTTACATAAATACAACTAGGTATATATATAGATATGTATAGTAAAATTTTAGGCATTAGATATGTATTTATGCTATTTTGCTGCGGGCGCTGTTCTTTGTTGGGGCACCTTCTTTCGTAAACAAATTATGCTGTTTGCTTAACTCAGGTATTTATATGTATATGTTAGGGTGTTTGTATGTTTAGCTGCGTGCGGTTTTATTCTGTTGGCATTCTGCTTTGTAATTTGATTCATATGTCCGGCATTGCACAGCGGGAATTGAAATATTTTAATTACAACTTAAGTGGCATTACGCTCCGTCAATAACCATAAGCTGCCAAGCATAGCTTAAATATTATTTCCGGGAATAATACTTGTAAATATGACAGCAGGGGACAGTAAGAATTATATATATATATATTTTAACGACTTTAAATATTTTTTTTTTACATTTAATTCTTTTATTGTGTCGAACGGTAAGTTTTTGCTAGTTACTCAACTCTGGTCTAGTCCGAGTTCACTGTCCGCCATATATGTACATTTAATATTAAGCTTTAGCATTATATCATCTGACTTAAAACTGGCCTAGAAGTATTCGAATCTTAAAGCATACTATTCACTTTTGAAAGCTGAATTTCCGGCCATCAAGTCCTGAAATCTTTTTTTGCACATCGAAAATCGGTCTTTTGAGCAATCGATCTTCATTTTACTTTTCGATTGTCAGTCCAACAACTTTATGTTAATAGAAAATAGCTTACTTGGTAAAAACCATAACAATTATTATTAATGTAATAATAATCAAACACCTCCCAAAAAGCATCGATAAAAATCGATAAAACATTACTGAAGTCGATCCCAAAATTTCGTTCTTTTTTAGAAAAAATATATTTTCTCTAAGCTCATATTGTCAGTTACGTCAAAAATTTACAAAGAGAGGGAGATAAACTTAAAACTGTGAGAATTATTTAAATTCATCATTTTACTTTTCTGGATCGAATTGTTTAAGAACTAATTAAAGCGGGATTCACTTAAAGCTTTCACATGCAAATAAAGGTTTGAAACAAAATTGTCCACCGATTTGTTTTTAGTTTTGGTTTCCATTTAATAAATATGTCTAAATAATTATTAAATACAGCTTTTATCTTTACGAAAGCATTTTTGTAGTACACTTTAAACTATAAACTGAACTTTCACCTGAACAAGCTCTACGGAAAGCTTTTGATGATAAAAAGCTTTAGACTTATAGAGTGACGCATCATACATCAGACAGGAACAAAATATATTTCTTTTTAGCCAACACCTTTTGAGGAATAAATGCTAATATATAACGGTGATACCAGATATCATCTCAACAGTAGATCCACTTTTTTCTTCTTCGACAATGTTTCACTGTGAAAAACTAAAAAATTATTACATAACAAACAACGTATAACTCTTTCTTGTAACTGCTGCTTCAACTGACTCCTTTAGACTCCCGTTCTTCTCTGGGAAACTAAAATCCAGCTTCAGGAATTTAAGCCGCTCGGCCTTCCTTAGCTTTGCTCTATGGGCTCTTGAAAAGCTCCAAGAGATTCCGAAGTTTTCGAGTAAAATTTTGTTACGAAGAAAACCTTGAAGAGATCCGGAAAATTTGTGGGACATATTTCTTCAAAAATAATGCCGATGACAACGTTACCGTCAATGGCGCCTTGATAACCGACTATTTGATGTCTGAAATTGAAGCTCGTTATCTCGGCGACATTTGGTTTCAGCAAGACCAAGTGACGCCGTCACATCACATCAATCATTGAGATATCGCACCGTTAGACTTTTTCCTGTAGATATAATGGATGGACTATCTGAAACTTAGCCGCGGCCATCATTTGGAACAGGTAATCCTCCAAAAATAAATGTTAGAAATATTCTTACGAATGATAAAAAATATTCCCCATTAAATTTCTGAAAGGAACCTCGAAAGATAATTTTTGATCAATGAAAATTTTTTTTATCATAAATAGCAGATCATGCTGAAAATCCACACTTTACCAAAATTTTCTAGTAAAATCACACTTTATTGCACGAATTCAATTTAAGAAGATCACAAACATTACAATGTCACCACTGTAGCTAACTAATAGTTGCTATCAATTAACAGTTACTTTCCATAAATATCAATAACGAAATTGTAGCCGCGCCACCATTGGCTAGTGAAATGTAATTTCACGAAATTGAAGCCTGGACCACCGCTCGTCAGCGTCGCATAGCCACCATTGCCATTTATATACTGATCCTTCACTTCGATGCTTGTAATAATCGCTGGATAGGGTATATTCTAAAGCGGAAAAGGATAAAATATTAAAATTCAATACACATTGTCTACTTTCACTGAAGCACAACACGCACCCGCTGTTCGAATACATAGTCGCCGGTCTTCTTGCGCATAAATCCAGATTTAGAAAAAACTATTTCGCGCACCAGATGACGATCGCCTGGCAGACGCGTGCCCATGAAGAGGTGGTGGCTTGCCGTTTGATTGGCTGCTGCCACAAGTGCGAATAGCGCGATAAACACGAAAGTTAGCGCAAATTTCATTTTGTGAGTTATTTTCTTGGTGCTTAAGATGAGTTCGTAAGAAATACAGTTGGCTAAACGCTGCAAGTTGCTGCTACGGTACTTAGTTTTAAACTGATCGCGAAATTAAAATTTCACGTAACTTCATTAGCATTGAACCAAATATTCACAAATAAACATGAAAACTTGCGTACGAACTTATGTTTATCCAGATAAGCTATTTCCAGATAGTTCTTATCTTGTATGCAAAGCACTTGTGCAAATAAATGTCATGCATTACTGTGGTTAAGTAGTATGTAACATGTGTACTTAAGTATATACTTAAATATGAGCAGCGGTGGCATTCTGTGGATTAACTACTTAATTTTGCTCACTTATTTTCCTATAATAACTGTTGTGACTCCACTGCAAATAGTCACACCACTGCTGTATAAATACTTTTGTTTTATAACGTGGAGTAAAAACGCGCAAATATACATATTTATTGTTTTTTACTGAAAGTGACTCATTTTATTTGCGTTATAATATCTAATGATATCACATTTATATGCGGAAATTTCTAAAAAGTATGCAGAATTCTACTTATCTCCGTCTTTCAAGCTTAACCAACTGATTCCTTTTACAATTTCAAGCTACAGATTATAATAAGATTGATATTTTATACCAGACAATTTTTGAATCAAGAAAAGCTTACACCGTAATTTTCGACAGATATGTGTTATGATACTAAAAGCTTTTACCATTAAGTGGGCTTTCGAAACTTTGATATTATATCAGATCGAAATCGTAACCTGGAAATAAGGAGCAATAGCAAAACTTGGGGAGTCACAACTCAAAAGCGATAAATTATATACATATATAAGGGTGATACATTTCGGTAATCTCTGTGAACTTTTTAAAGAAAGAAAACAGCCACTTCAAATTTAATAGGGAATGTTTTTTATCATTCGAAAGAACATTCTTTGGCACTTATTTTTTGAAGATTGTCTCTTTCAAATGTTTGCCGCGGCTAAGTCCCGATGTTCCATCCGCTGCGTTCAATTTTCGATTATCCGTTCGAGTATTTCGACAGGTAATTAGCGAATGACACGTGTGATGTATTGCACCTAGAACCAAAACGTGAAATACATTCCTTTTCCTACAATTAATCAGCAATTATATACGTTAAAATGTCTATATTTCTAAATAAAACGATTCATCACTCAAGTCTCCTGACCTGGGTGACATTATACCAGCGCAGCTTCAGTGAGCTATCGCGCTCCCATACGCGAGTACTTATATATGAAGTGCTTTAGAATGATATATTTTCGTGGAATTTGAAGGTAGACTCGTTTCGTTTATTCTGGAATCCGCGGTGTGAGAATTTTAGACCGTCCTCCCTTTTTCTTATTGAGAACATTGGACTGACTGGTGGATCGGTAGTATTCTAAGAAGGGCTAGTAAAAAAAGAAAGTAATTATCATGGATTGCAGTTCTTCTTCGATATCGATGGACTTTGAACAACATTTTGTCGGAAACGATTATTCGTGCTTTAACATCATCAAACCTCTCTGCGATAGAACGATCGTGGAGGAATGGGGTATTCCCCACAATATGCAGTTCTCTCGCCACTTTTCCTGATCATGGTTGTCAATGATCTTATGAAAAAGTTTGAGGAAGTCAGTTAACGCGTGATTGTCAACGCGAATGATGTAAATCTCACGGTTTAGGGAAAACTTCTGAATACAGTGTATGAGCTACCTCAGGGGTACTTTAGGATTACAAGTAACTAAGCTGCTGAAAACCTATCCATAAATCCTAGCAAGAAACTGGTTTTATTCCCTAGGACTGAGTACCTAGAGATCATCCGGAAATCTTTTGTATGATGGAAAACGGTAGAAAAGTCTACATTCACGAAAAAATTTACAAGTGTTCAATGGACTGCGTTCATCAGTATTTGTGATGCACTGCGAAGCAAAGTTTATCGACGCCAAATGTGCTCTCAGACCCGGAGACTTTGAGTACTTAGATGTCGCTGCTGTACTCACATACCTTCGAAGGAAGAATGGCAGGGAAGCAATCAGGGATGAAGAAGATGGTCGAAGGGCATTTTTACGAATGGATCAAAGCTTGAGGGTAGGGTTTCTGGCGGAGTACATTGTCGGGAACTTTCCATCAACTACTGGTTTAGGCTTCCTAAGGGATAAGATGACTGTCATAAAGGCAGCAGTAGATTTACTGCTCCATAGGTAAGCCTCGTTCAGAGTTGTGACACCACTCCGATAGTAATTCAGCTCTATTAGAATTAAGTTCGCTGACAGTGCGCTCAAGGCTAATGAAATAATATCTAAACTCCTTTTTTCTATAATAACGTTATTCTATGTTAAGCTGGCTAACTTCGGAATGGGAACACCGTCCTCTTACGGTTCACTACTGAACTGTTGGGTCTGAGACCAGCTCAGCAAGTGTTGGTCAACCACCAGCAGGTGCACACCAGGTCATTCTGATCTAGGGTAAATCGAAAGTGGTCTAGGGAACTCTTCGGTCTGAGCTCTAAGCAGACACTATCCGATCGAGATGCCAGCTGCATTTGGAAGAAATTTAAATAGAAGTGTCTCAAGACTTGCTCTTAGAATGTCTTACCATTGATATCAAGGCAAAAACAACTTAAATCTCATAAAAACTAAGATATTTGAGAATCAGTTATAGAACAATTCGAAGCATTTTTTACTTCTAACAATTGGAACCACTCGGTGAATTCAAAATATCTAGAAGTGTCCCTGTTTTTATTCAGTAGTTTTTAATAAAAAAAAAAACAATAATTATTTTAATAATGGTACAAATATTTAGTAATACTGATTTATTAAAGTCATAAGCATAAAATCTCTGAATATATTCAAAACTACTTACCACATTTTACATGGACACGTATCTGCAAAATAAAAGCAAATATAATTAGAAATTCGAAAATCATTAAAAGATTTCTCAAAATTTCGTTTTCATACAAATCGAAAAAGAAAATAATTTAGAAAGTAAGGATTTCATATTTTAATTTTAATTTGGAATATGTTCATACCATAAAATAAACAAATGCATATTCATAAATAAACTACCAGAAATCTACATTACTGAGCAATACCAAAAAGCCCTGCAAGCGCTATTTTCTAATATACCATACAAAAAACTTTAAACGAAGTTTACTTTCCCAATATCGACAATATTTCAAATGACTACAAAAAATTTATTTTCATTTCGGCATATAAACAAAATCATGAGAAAATATAGAGCTTATATGCATTGCTGACATACATAGAAGCAATTTTAAAAGCACAAGAACAAGTGGGTTAACGGTACTTGTGTCGCCCGCACAACTTTTCGAAAACATCGAACGAAGTTTAGGGAACAAGCATACAATATTGGAATGAAGAAAAAGCAGTATAGCCGCAGGATAATACACTTATACGCTTTATACAACGCTCGAACACACACACGCATAAATTTACACGCAAAAGCCTTGTAAGAACAAATTTGAGATTTTTGTAGAAGCTGGCGCACTTTGCTTTGCATATTCATGCCGAATATGTTCAATATGTTACAGTTAAGTAAATATTACTTGCGAAGATAAAAACAGAAAATATGCTAGCACTCACACACGCATACATGTAAACATATTAATACATAAAAACATGTCCTTATGTGTAACCAATTGTGCATGGCCTCGGGCACTTCCTGTAAGATGTCTGTTTGTATATACATATGTAACGCTTATTGTCATGCCGTTTCTTACAAGAACACTCATTTCTTACTCATTTATTTTACTTGCTTCCACATTGCTTTTGTATTAGTGTTGGTGTTGTGCACTTATATCCAATAGCTACTTGTATGACTTGAATGGAAAAGCCGTTGGGTAAATAGTTTATACATACATATGTATGTGTCCATGTCTTTATATACATATATTTATATTAAGCTATGGATTCTTGGAAAAAAAATAACGTGTGTATATTGAACCATTGTAAAATAAAATGTTATTACACTTCAATGGGGCAATCATATTTAGACTGAGGGCAAAGCCTTTTAAGTTTAAGAAGCGGTAAGTTTCACATTTCTTCTGTTTTAAAGCTCGCTTTATCCGCGTCTGACTGTCGACTAAGTTCTTTAGAGATCGATATGAAATTTTCGCATCACTACAGCTTATAGCTCTCATGCAAACTGACCGATCAAAATCAAGTTCTTATATGAAGGACATGTTATATGACGAGATATCTTAGATCGAAGTCCTATAGTATAGAGCTGCCATACAAACTGATGATAATAATAAAATTCTTTTATGAAACACTTTAAAATTTGATTTTTTTTCCACGAAATTTTACCACAATTATTGTCCAAAACTTTCCTTAAGTTGCATTCTCTGCGCGGGTGTCAATTGGGCAATAGGTCAAAGGCAATTTGCTGCAGAAGGCGGCACCTAGCAAAGGCTAACGTATTTTCCCAATTATCCCCTTATAATTGACTGCCTTATATACATTCTCAGAAGTAGGTGAACGGGTAATACAACAGTGATGGCTAATGAGGCAATTGTCGGTAGGTATATATCACTAGGCGTAGAAACCACCGAATCATAAAACTCAAAATGGATGTCAGCAACGAAACGAAACGGACTGGGATATCAGTACAAACGGCGGAGTTAGACGAGGCTCTACCACCGGTGGACACAGCGATCCTCTGAGAGGTGTCATCAGCGGTCACACCTCCACTGTAACGGGAGCATGTTGCTCTATAGCGCACGGCTGCCCCAGTTCATGAATCCTAGGACCAAGAAAGCTCTGAACTTCTTCGCTCTACTGAAGACTTGACTGTGGGTTCCAACACTGGCAACAAGCAAGAGAGGGCCCCGGAAGAAGCCAAGCGAGGACGTGTTATAGACAACAAGGTGGCACAAGGCGACGCTCGACAACCGTTTCTAAGGCAAGTTCAGCCTAAAGGAAGAGGAGTTTAAACGACTGACTTGGGGCAGACAGAAAATAAGGAACTGCTGGGCACATTTCGCTACTCGTAACTGTGCATTGTCTCGGATCCAACATAAGCTAATCATATTGAGAAGCATATCGCTTTCGACCGAGTGAAGCGAAGGCGCGTAGCCGAAAGACGTCAAGCACGTGCACGACAAACTGACAACGTCCATGGCAGCGGCGACAGCCAATGAGATTGCGAAACGACATTTGACAGTCGCGCTCATTGACCGCAGTAACCCGCTGGGACAAATGTCACAGGAGCCGCAGCAATATTCCATCGGGGATAGTGATTTTGGTGAAGCAGAGTCTAGATCCCCATATTGACTTCAGTCTTTCCACAGATGACTCGACGGGTGTGGCAGTGAAGGGTGTGCCAACTTTCTGTAAAGAAAATCTCTTTTGTCATTTTAGTAACTATATGATGATTTTTTGAACTTTACACTCCTTGACTACAACACAAAAAATCACATGTGTTACGAAAATTTTAGTATCATTTTCGGTTTTAGCAAACAACCAGCCTCTAACATCACAGTTGGAAAATGACTGTAAACTAGTGTAATTATCAAAGATTAGGCAACAATCTTTTATACTTTTTGATACTATAATGGTATTTTAGCCGAAGCTAGCGATGTTTCTTAACCTTTCTGAACAATCTTCAGCCTTCAGCCTTATGATTATATCCGTCTTATGAAAAATTTTATATTGGCTAACACTGTTGAGGGTTTTTTTTTTTTTTAATATACTTCGGTACTTTTAACTTATAGACCCCACCGCTTATTTTTAAAATTAAACTTTTAATTATGCAAATATGAAAAATAAACCTAAATACATTTCCCGCTCAGCTGTATTTACTCAAGCTGCTTGTGATGCGCGCTTTTAATGCTTCAACTATGGCCTTAAGCCGTAATTGTTTGCTCTAAATGCCTTTCAAACAGCTCTTAATCCACTTAGACACACCTCGGCGCTGGACTACTGCCATGGCTTGTGCAAGAAGAAATTAACGGGCAAATTCACTGTCAGTGCCAAGAGCGAACGAGTTGTGGGGTGAGTGAGCTTGAAAGTGCTGCTGGGTAGATTTTAAGTGAGAGCGCTGTGCGAGGAATAGTTTTGCGCCGAGAATTGTTTAAAATGTTTAGCAGCTTTATATTGTAAATCTTTTTTACACTTTAAGCGGATCAACTTTTATGGAACTCGCCTTTTTCTTTTTTTTTTTTTTTTGTAGGAGACAGGGCGAGGCTCTGGAATTCATGGTAAGTAGAGTTATGTAAGGATAAGTGTGATTTAAAAATAATAACATAAGTAGCTACATACATATATGCAATTAATATGTATATTTCCAGCTTACCCTGTCATTATTTTTAGTTTCAGAATAATTAACAAAGCAATTACAAAATTTGTGTAGCTTTCTATGCCAAACAAGTAAGGAAGAGCTAAGTTCGGTACTCACACAACTTACAAGAATTTAAGCCAAGGAAGTATCCTCAAGTACATAAAGCTTGTTAGTTATACGAAGTCTAGGGTAAGTTTTCACCCGGTTCTATTCAATCTAAGCCCAAATATGCACCGTTATAATAAAAACATACTCTATTTTGCTGAGATTATTCACATGTTGATCGATATATGCGGTATAAAGTCATCTGGAAGTTCGAAAATCGCTGTATTGGGTATATGAGGTTTCAGTTACGTATTGACCTGATTCAAGCCATATTTGATACTCAGATACACTAATATCCGCTGACCTCCACTTCATTAAAGGACTCTCCTATCGTCTCGGAGATGAAATTTGATGTCGTTGGCGTATTAAGGTATTGATTTATCGCGTTTTTTGGTAATTTTTAACCGTACAGTTATATGAGAAGTGAGCGGGGTTGTCATTAGATTTCATCCATTTTCACACTGTCCGTTGATGTTATAATAGTATTTTCGTTACGCGAAGTTTGTTATTGGAGCTAGCGAGATATGTGCATTAAACTTATTAGAGGGGATGCCACGCCCACTTTGTCATCTTTTTGTAACCACAGGTGTCTCTTGCTACTGCGAATTGAGTCCTATACTTTGGTGGTCCGATTACTTTTACTTACTTTGTTGCGAAGCAACTCGGATGCGAAGTTTCATCTAGATATTCCGTTTTTACAGATTGGTAACGGACGAACAGACAAACAGTAACTATATTTGAACTCGTCATCCTAACCATTTATATGTACATATAACGTGCGTTCCGAAGTAAACTTTTTCAATCTAGCGCCGCTTGGTGGGGTATAAATGACAATCAACTTGTGGGCCAATTAAAATCCGTAAAACTGTGCGTGAATTCATCAAAAATCAGCCGAAATCATAATTGAAGTTCATGAAAATGAAATTGAACATCTCCAAAGAAGGAGCATGCCAAACTTTGCAGCTTAAATTATGATCCTAAAGTATTACTGTAGATATGATGTTTTTTAGAAGTCAGAATTTCATAGAGGGATAACTACCAAAATCATAAAATTCTGACACTAAGAATATTGTAAATTTATTTCCAAAATTAGAGACTTAGACTTAACGTTATACATGAGCACCGAGGAATTTATTTTCTTCAATGGGTGCAGTGTAAAAGAGAAAGTCTACTTTTGGAAAAATCGCTACCTGACAGCCAGGTGGGGCTTATTTGTGTAAAGAATTACTGATACAAACTTTTCTTTTAAATTATAATAAAGCCAGCCTTACCGTCACTTTCATTGCCTTTTTAGTTTCATACGTAAATATAAATAGATCAATTTTTTTCATGATACCGTCTGTCTGTCTGGACAATCGCGAACTAGTCTCTCAGTTTTGACAAATTGATTCGCCATTTTTATTAGAGTAGGATATAGCTGTCAAGCAAACTAACGAACCAAAATAAAGGTCTAGTATGGAATTTTTTGTTTTTTTTTTTCCAGAAATTATCTTTAACCAGCCCTGTTTCAGATTGCACCACTAAATTTTATAGCTGTCATACAGGCTGAACGATGAAAATCAAGATAAATATTTTTATAAATAAAATATCACAAACATAAATAAACAATATCTAACAAGACAATCACACTTCAACTATACATTATATATATTCACAAAATCACTTACAAAATATAATCTAAAATCTCCAAAATTGTATATTTGACATACGTAAGCGTAAGAATGCCTTAAAACTACATGCTCGTATATTTTCGTTTAGCTAAGAGCATAGCTACATACACATACATATGTATTACGAATTTGCAAATAATTTCAGCGTTCCACGCACCCCTTCCGCATGCAGTCAACCCACACTCGTTCTTCATTGTCATTGATATTGTTGTCGTAACTGACGCTTCCGCTTTTTGTTTGCTATTTTCGTATTTTTTCAGCTTTTGATCGTCTGCCAGCATTATGTCACTCTTATTTACGTAGCTAAAACCCGCACACGCCCCCACGAGACACGGTGCAATGCCTTTCATTCAACATTTGTCATTCAATAGGTTTTATGGCATTCTGTTTTTGGATTTTCGCGCACATCAGCGCCTACAAGCGACAAGCGCCTGCGATTTTAGTTAATTCGTTTTTTTTTTATTCTCCTTTCTCACACACCCCATTATCATAGTCGCTTTGTACTCTAGCAGCTGTCTTTCGCTTGTATGTCGCTTTCCTGTTTGTTTTTGTACACTTGCAACATGTTGCTACAGAGTATAGAAGTTTTATTCACCGAACGATTGTAGGTATCAGCTAAAATTAAGCGTGATTAGGTTATATATGTATATCAAAATGATCAGGATAAAGAGACGAGTTGCAATCCAGATGACTGTCTGTCTGGGTGGAGCCCTGCTCCAGTACCTGTAGTTGACTTTTGACCGAAAACATTGGTTAATTAATAAGATATTCTTATGAAATTAAGAGAAATCCTCTCTTGACAATAGTGTCTCTGTGCAACAAAAATGAGTTAAGTCGGGTAACCCCCGGGCCCCGTATACTTAATAAAGATCGAACTTCCACGTGACTTTATGCCGCATATATTTAGTATATCCACGAATATGTGAATTACCTTAGATAAAATGAGAATTACCAGAATTTTCGAACATCTAGCTGGCTTTACTCCATATGATTGGTGATTGTAAATAATTAATAAAACTCAGGGTAAATATTTTTTTACATGTTAATATGTCTTAATGGCAAAAGTAGATAAATACTATCTATCTCGATACTATCGCCAACTCTCATATTTTCCTGAAGGAATTTCTGTGACTTTGATGTTTGCAAATAGCAAGAACCGAACCATATTGCACCCGAACTTAGTCCTTTCTTACTTCCTTATTAAATTATTATTATTTTTCGTTTTTATTTTTTATTTTTTTGCTACTTGATCTACTGCTCATTTTTAGCGCGCGTCATGCTGATTATGCAGGAACACGCTTCGTTTCCTTTTAATGTTGCCAATTACATCAAATTCCATTTCGCCCTCGTTCGTCTGGTTTACGCGCTCGACAACCTGCCGCTGTCATCAAAACAACAAAAATAATGCATTATATTCGCGCTCAACGCGTCTTCTTATTAAGTCGGCCTGCCTACAACTCCCCACCCCTTTATCTATCACTCAGCCACATTCATTGTGTCATCAGCTGCGCCATTCGTTCCATTTTCTTTTCAGCCAATTCACAATTCACTTTTCCCTGTCTACGAGTATGAGTACAATACTGTTGATTTTGTTGTTGCTGCTTTGGCTGTTGACATTTTCGCCTACATAATGTTTGTACATATGTTTGTTTGTTTGTTTGCAACGCATCTATGGCGCGTAACGGTACGTGAAGGGCAACAGCTGCGCTCTATACATCGTCGTGTATATTTTGCTTGAAACCATTGCACGCAGCCGTGTTTTCGTGTTCGTGTTGTTATTGCCGCCAACAAAACGAAGTGGTGCGTCAATGGTCCTTGACTCAACTCAACTCGACCACTTCACTTTCACTTCGTGCGCTTTACATTTGCTCACTTCACGTTCAGTCCTTGGTGGCCCCAATTCGCCCGTGGCGTCAACAGCTTCGCATCGTTTCACTTGCATTTACAACGTGTACTAACGGCGACGGCCGAGTGTCGGTGCGTGCTGTGCTCTCTAACGGTGCTGCTTTTATTAGGCCACACAAGGTCAGCTTAACTAGTGCATAGTCACTTCTAATTTCAGCTCGTTTTTAAATTCCTCGTAATTGGCGTTTTATAGTTAGCAGCTTTGCGCAAAAATTTCTATTAAAGTATTAACCGAGTGCAACACGACGAGTTTGAAAGAGAGAGAAAGAGAACGTGAATGTAGTGCAGTGGAAATACCAACTGTAAAATTTAACAACTGAAAGTAGTAAAACTTTTATTGCTGTAGAAACATATCGCAGTTATGTAAAGTAGTCAAAATGTAACATGATTTTTGAAAACAGGACTGCAAATAGAACCGAATAGCGGTTTATGGTTGTTCTGAGGTCCTATTCTATCTATCCTATATACTACTTAAACAGCTCTAACTGCAATCTACATAGAATTACTAGAAACATGAGTTTCTACGCAGAGTTCTTCACTAAATTTTATAACCATCATTATTAGTTTTGTACTTCTTGTTGTTATTCTAATAATAGATTCCTTTTGTTATCTTCGAATAGTTATCAGCAGGTTAAGTTAGGTTAGGTTTGTCTGGTAGGTTATTCCTCAGCGATATCTGCTTTCCCAATAGCAAACCTCTATGTTTGAAATACGCTGACAAGGCCTGAAAGTTAAACTGGGTGCCTTTTGCCTAACTCCGGATAGCATAGCTAAGTAAGTCTGTTTTCTCTCTACTACGATACAGCACTTCCCAATTGTCTTTTGCCTTTTCCGAAAATCAATGGTTTCGGTAACAGCTGTACATAAGGAGCTTGAATTGCACCGTAGTTGTTCCTCTTTTGACAGCATCAACAAAATGAGCAGCAGCTCCTTCCCAATTAAGGGACCGGACAACCGAGGTGCATGCCTTTAAAACGTTTTTTACATGGCGGGTCCTAAACCCAGCGCACAACCTGGAGAGGCATGAGTCACTTTCTCACTTTAGCTCGACTTCACTTTATCATACATAATGTAGAGTAATTGAGGTCGAAAAACTCACAGATTTATAGACTCATGCTTCATTTATGGATATTGCCAACATTTGAGAACATATTATTCGGGCAATCGAGGTATAACTTAACTTTTATCATAACGGAAATAATGAGACACCTGAGCAAATGATATCTGCTTTTAATTTAGGTCGAAGCGAGGTCCTTATTTCCAACTATACCTATAGGTAGGAATCTTTTTAGACTAATAAAATCACAAGTCTGAAATTATGCTTATCGAACCATTAAATTTCACTTAGACTTTTTGAAAATATAATTAAAATTTTTACTTCATCATCTCCCAGTCTCTGCTTGACAAAGGTTTATCCAGCTTTCAACTTTAGATTAAATTTTTCATACCCGAATGCACTTAACTCAATCGCATTTTTAATAATTTAAAAGCTTTTGTATTCTTATTGATTAAAAATTTCATATAATTTAGCCAAACCTAAATACTAAATCTTTAATCACTTTATACTTCATACTTTACATGAAGACATGAACGACATCTTAGTATTAGTGCCAGCTGGCAAAAATGTATCTATCATATTCGTTTAAGTTTTCATTACGGACTTTTTTCAAGCTAACACGGTTGTTGACACCAGACACTCATTGCACCCAAAGTCAATGGAACTACTTGAACTTTTATGTTGGGCGGCAAGCCAAGAAGACTCAATGTGACACAAAACACGCGAATGCAATTTGAGCACACAAAGATAAACAAATATATAGATAGATACTTATATACGAACAAGTGAAATTCACTTACTTACTTACTCTTGGTTTATTTGGAATAAAGATAGTAAGATAGACTGTGTGGCTTTAAAATAGTTGGGAATCGACGAATTTTTGAAGAATTTCAAATGGAAATTATGCATCCGATGAAATTTTTTTGGAACTGAGGCTTTTCAAGATTTTTTCCGAAAAATTTTCAAATGTTTTTGTAGTTTCTTTAGTTTCTCAAAAAGTTAAACGAATTATTATTTTATTTGAATGTGATAGCAAAGCGCTCATATATGATTTAACTTCTGTCAAATAGAATAAATAAATTCATACCATATACAGGTATATAGGTGAAATAAGTGTAAACACCATTATTCATGAGCAACACCTTCATATTTCAGCTTTAATTACCTTTGATCGGCTTACAAATAATTGCATGAACTTTATCACTTCCGTCCGAAATCGTTGCTTATATTTGCTGCTTTCGTTTTGACATTTTGACGTCATCTTAACGCCACTTTCCGTCACATTGCTGCCACGCAGCTATCAAATATAATAATCGGAAATTTATATAAGGTAGTTGGCGTGTGCAAGTGCTTAACTTCTCTTTCCGTTGCGGCTGAGCAAATTTGTCTTAAGGTGAGAGACAATGGCACGCACTTTTGGTATGTTTGTGAATGGATTTGTGTAATTTCTGTTTTTTTTTTTCTTAATAAGTCTTTAAATAACCTGCGGGGTTCAATGACTTTTGCACAAAGGCAGGAGGCAATCATGTAAGCGTGTGCTTACTGACGTTAAATCGAAAATTACTTTATTTCCTGAGTGATTACTCTTGGTTTATTTGATCAAAATGATTTTGCTTAGAGCCGAAAAAAGGTTATATAAGCAATGGACGGAAACACTCCAGCTCTAAAAGTATTCGACGCTGTACCCGCCGGGGAAGCAGAGGAAGGGGAAGACCTCCACTCCGTTGGAAGGACCAGGTGGAGAAGAACCTGGCTACGCTTGTAATACCCCATTGGCGCCACGTAGCGAAAAGAAGAAACGCTGGCGCGCGTTTGTTAACTAGGCCATAATCGCGTAAGCGGTGTCTCCGCCAATTAAGAAGAAGAAGAAGCAATTTAATGATTTTGTGATATGAAGATAATCGATCAAGTCGAACTCCTTGCGGTAAGTGAAAGGAAAGGGTTATAAAATATGACTGTTAAAATATCCGAAGCTATAAAAAATATTGCTCTAGCGACCAGCGAGGAGTTTTATACGCATTTGTAATTTAAACTACTGTTAATTGGTTAGATTACTTTGAAGTATTGCCTAAAACTATCCTGGGTCTAAGGTTCCAAAACCCAACACTTGAGCTATTTTACTTCAAATGCTCTGAGATTTTCAACCGACAACAAATTATATTGTTGTGTTCCGCCAAATATTATAAAGTAGGTGATTTAGACATTTCTACGTATAATTATTCTCACAACAGAGCGCTCGAAGCACATTCCAGCAGTTCCGAATAAATCGCATACCCAAGCGCAAGTTGCAACTCTAAATTCAATTTCTGTTTGCCACTCTAAGTAGTGAAGCTTACTCTCTTGCTGCTCCCTCTACAATATTTTGGAACATATGCTCCAGTACACTTTCTTTTAAATACCGCTCTTTTTTTTTTGAACTGGGACTTTATACACGCCTACTCTTATATGGCTTAGATTAGCTGGTGAGAGTAGTATATCTTATGATACCCTAAATACCAGTATCATAATTTCCCATTATTACTGCGCTCATAAATATAGAAACTTGCCCGCCCGCGTTTAAATCTTGCAACACTCATAGATACACACATACATACATCTTCATTTGGTTTAAATACAAATAAAACCAAAACTAAAATCCTTTTGCATTTATTTATGCATTTCGAGCATGCCGAAAATCAGATTCGCCTATCAACAGAAACTCAAAATGACATTAAATGGTTGTTGTTCGCACCGCGAAGGCGCAAGGCTTATAAACGCAAACCGTAAGCAACAAGCTTTTAGAAGGCAGGGTGGCACTTATATACTTATATATATACTTTTGTATATATGTATGGTTGTAGGCGGATATGCTGTTGTAGTTTCACATACAAATATCTTGGTAATAAAAGCGTGAAATAAACGACGCGGAAACCCACATAGTAAATGATATTTAAGATACCAGAATCGTAGCAGTGGTATTGCTTAAAATATTATATGGAGGGGTAGTTTAAGTTAAGTTATGAAAACTTTATGGGTTTTAACAGAGTTATGATAATATCCCGTAGAAACACCAGTATATGTGATCCTACAGAATATGGAGTCTTTGAGGCAATAAGGGCAAGGTATCTTCTGGGAAAACTAGACAGGCTAAAGCAGTTTATGAAAAATATTTTACATTGGGTAGTCGAAAAAGTCTGTTCGTATTTCTAATCAAATTTCAACCTAAGGAGGCTGCTATATATATTTCTGGCCTAGGCAACAATAAGTGTTGCCAGGTGCAATCTCAGAACGTTTTGTCATTTAATCGTGAATTGTTTTATTTACAGGGGATTAAAAAATTCATCTCGGCCAAAAAATGGAATTAACTCGTGAACATTTTCATGCGATCATTTTTACAACTTTCGACGTGGATTATCACAACAAGAGTGCATCGATGAACTAAAATCTTTGTATGGCTATGAAGCACCATCAAAGACGAATTCCGTGAAGGTCGTCCAAAAACAGCCCTTGTGCCAGAAAACATCGATGCGGTACGTGAACTGATAATGCAAGACCGTCATGTAACATATCTTCAGATAGAGACATGCCCATGCATTTCTCCCACCAGCATACATTCGATATTGCATGAACACCTGGCCGTAAAAAAGGTTTGTTTTCGTTCGATCCCACATAATTTGACAATCGCTCAAAAAAAATGCTCGTGTTAATTGGTGTAAAGAAATGCTGAAAAAATACGATTGTGGTACACCACCATTTGCCTGAAGTCTTCGATGAAATTCGAAAAACGAACAAGAGAAGACGAATCATTGCGCACCATGACAATGCGAGCTCTCACACATCGGGTCAAACCAGCGCCTTTTTGACTTGGCACCCAATGACTTCTTTTTATTAACACACATCAAGAAAATAATGCGTGGTCAACGATTTTCGTCGCCGGAAGATGCTTTTGAAGCATTCAAAAACCATGTTTTGGAACTGTCTCAATCGGAGTAAAAAAAGTGCTTCGAAAATTGGTTTGAGCGCATGCAAAAGTTTATAAGTCTTGATGCAGAATATTTTGAAAAACAATAAAACCATTTTCGTTGATAAATATTCCTATTTTCATTATTAGGCCAGAAATATATATAGCAGCCCTCGTATTATTTTTATATTTATAATGAACTTTAATGAACCAAATATGTACCATTTTGGTCGACCACCTTTTATCATTTGTTCGCTAGAGACTTTATTCCATCAGTGTAAAACTTTTCTGGTTTCTCAAAGAATAACTACGACAAATAATTTTCACAGGCTTCTCTTGAAGTTCTTGAAGGGAGTTCTGCATTGACCTAAACAAATATTAGTCCACTGGTGCAAAGTCAGGACTATATGGTGGTTGGATCAAAACTTCCCAGCCAAGCTGTTCCAGTTTTTGCCGAGTCATCAAAAATGTGTATGGTCTAGCGTTATCCTGATGGAAGACGCAGCTCTTTCTGTTGATCAGTTCTGGGCATTTTTTCGATTGTTGCTTCAATCTCATTAGTTGTTCACAGTAATATATAGAATCAATCAATCGATCAGGCTAAAACAGCTTATAGTAGATGATTCCTATCCAATCCCACAAAACACTCAGCATAACCTTTCGTGGCGCCAATTCTTGCCTTACGACCATTTTTTGAGCTTCAACACGCTTGGACCTTGATCTCTTTCGCAAATTATTGTCGTATTTCATCCACTTTTCGTCTCCTGTTACCTTTTGCTTTGGAAATGGTTCGATTTCATTTCGTTTCGCCAAAGAATCGCAGATGTTAGTTCGGTCCATTAAATTTTTCACAGTCAATTCATGTGGTAGCCAAACATCGAGCTCTTTTTTGTAGCCAGCCTTTTTCGAAAGGTTCAAAACCGTTTGCTGATGGACGTTGAGTTGCTTAGCAGTGTCATGGCTGCTTACGTGACGATCCTAGTCAATCTTTTCCATAATTTCATCCACGGTTCAACGACAGGTCGACCAGGGCGAGGTGCATCTTTCACATCGAAATGGAAACGAGCGAACCATTGTTGTGCTACACGAACTGATACAGCATCGTCTCCGTAAACCGATAAATGGTTTATCGTGTTGTTAACCCCCTCAACCCTCTCACATTTTCTTAGTACCACACCTATGACTGCGTATTTATATTATTCATTGAACACGTGCGGCAATTCAAAAGCAACTCTTATAGAGAATGCGTGAGCTCTCACCCATACATGTATATGCCTTTACCGCTACGCTTAAATTGTTGGAGGTTTACAGTGTTTGTGCGGTAGTGGTGGAATGAGTACAACCAACTGAAAACCATGAAGTGGTAATGGCATTAAATTTTATGCCTATTACAGGACTTCACTATGGTTAACAGTGATATAAGTGCGATAGTGCACTGTCAATGGAGAGACAGTAAAAGGGGAAAAGACGTACTCAAACTTCAATTACAACTATAAGTGAAGCGAGTGCCCGCCTGCATAGATATGGAAGAGAGTAGTAACACATTTTCACGCCACACACTTAAGCAGTCACATTGCGGCGCACAGGTACTTAAACAACCACAAGTAGCCATGTAAGCTTAACGAGCAGCAGCGAGTCCTATGCACAGCACTTTACTTATGCGCTCCCCTTTACTCTGTTCATTATATATACACTTATATACAAATTTACTTGTTGGCCACAGCTGGCGAAGAAAATTTGAGTGCTCTCGCTTTGTGGAACGCTCACATCTACGTGCGACAAAGCCCATTTACACATTGTTGACGGAGGGAACATTTTACTTCCGCCCTTTGCATGTATATACAATACTATGAATATATACTCAATTTTTTTGCCGTTACACCACCATTTCCGCAATACTGATATATATATCCTTTGCGGAAATATGAGCTTATTGTCAAACGCTCATACTCTCAGCCGCACAAGTGCGTTACAAAAAAATATGAACCCCAACGAATGTCAGCGATTTTTGATAAATACGGTTTATGTCAACACCACAACTAGCGTTTCCCGAATCTTACACCAATTCAAGCAATATGCCCACACTCCGCTTCACTTCACAAATCAGCTTCAGCTTCGCTGGTTAAAGCTGGCATCTGTGGTTGTATGTGTTTGGCTAACAAGTATCAGCCAGGTTTGAATTGCATTTAGAATGCTTATTTATGTGAGTGTGTGAGATGAGTTTGTTTACGCGTCTGTATTTAGGCAACATAACTTTGAACTATAAATAAACGCATATTGGAAGTCTGCAGGTATGCGTTTCCAAGTGTTTAAGCCTTGACCTCCCAAACGCGAGACAGTCAAGAAGGAAGTGTTGAGTTGTTTCCACCTTATCCTTTTCCAAAAAGTTTCTGCAAATGGCGTCTGGTAAGATTCCCAAACTTACAGCATAGACTCCAATAGGACAATGGCCTGTTAAAAGCCGCACAATCAGGGTGATGCTAACCTTACTGAGGGCAAAACGATTACTAGATGTTCTGCGATCGATTTTGGGCCAAAAGGCTTTTGCGACACTGCATATATCGATAGTGGCTCAACGCTGGTCATGAACAAGAGGATAAAGGAGCACCGAACCGCTCCCATTCTACCGATAGCGGTTCTAGGGTGTCTCATCTTGCCATCACAAAGACACTCTATACTATTGATAGCGAAGTTAGGTACACTTTGACCAGCCCTGAACGCACTGTTAATGACTTCAAGGCTAATATCGCCGCTCTGCTATCGGAGTGAATGGTCACTTCTCTGAAGAAGGCTACACTCTGGGGCAGCAGAGCAGCAGATCTACTGCTACCATAATGGCTGTAAACCAGGCTTAGAAAACATTGCAATTGTCGGAAGTCTGAAGCTGGAGTTGATAGAGAGCTCCTGACCACTATACAAACCTTCCCACCCTGCCGACGATGTCTAAGGACACTAAGGGCAAGATGACGTTAAGTGCCATGGTTGGAGTGGACCTTAGTGCAGCATACATACCTGTTGAATGATCTCGACTTTCTTACGGCTTACGGTGACTTTAAAGAGGAGGAGACGAGCTCGCAGAATCTTTCATAGTCACTCAAGCACATAACGCGGATGATTATTACGCACAATTATTATTATGTTGGTTTTTTTTTTATTGAAAACTTTCAATTATTATATCAAATTTATTATTTCTCTACTACTTACATAAATATGTATATTAGAGCGGGTCGATTTACAAGGTGCCAAAAAAAATTAAAAAATCGCTTATGAGGGAAGTGTTCTAAAAATTATACTGAATAACTTTGCTTAAGAGACTTTGGGTCGAAAACCTGTTTCAAGTCAGTGAGGCTTAAAGACAAAGTTTTTTAGGGATCATAAAAATTTGTTCGTCAGTTTTTAGAATAATGAAATTTAATACATAGATACAGTTTGATATTCTATTGATTTCTTATCAAAATCGGTTGGATCGGACAACTGTATAACATAACCTTCCATACAACCGATTATTCAGATTTGTTAAACTTCGCCTTGAAAAATTATTGATTTTTTATCAGAAGCGGTTGGGTCGGACAACTGTATAACATAACTTCCCATACAACCGATTATTCAGATTTGTTAAACTTCGCCTTGAAAAACGCTGGCTCGAAACCAATTTAGACGCATACTTTTTTAGGCAAAATTGTTCAGAATGATACGTGAAATATTTTCTCCAAATATTTTATACTAAAAAATCGACCCACTCTCATGTACATATATGTATGTATGTGCATTCATTTAATGAAATTTAATATTTCATATTCAACTCACTTGCTGACCTTGACATTAACGTCAATAATAATACCACGATGTCATATTTACAAGCCTCAACTAAGCAACTCATGTATATACACATGCAGACAAACACTCATACATATGTGTGCTAAGTGCTAACTAAATATTACTCATACGCTCCGATGAACAATGCAGGCAAAACGTATAGAAATTATGCAGGCTTAGGTGCAAACAAGTGCAAGGCGAACAAAAGCGAGTACACACACACACACACAGCCACTTATATATATTGTTTATACACGTGCTATATATGTACGTAAACTATGTGCAGTATGAAGTAGTACCACATTCTCTATGCAGCTTGTATTTAATATTTTCTTGAAGTATAGCCAACGCTGCGGCAACGCTGCTAGTGACACTGCACCAATACACAAATTAATTATTTACATTGTACGAAGGAGAAATGCGGAAAATTTAAAGAAAACTAGCTGCTGCTATGAAAACTTTATGTACTAAAAAGTTCAAGTTCAAAGTTATTTAACTTAATTCATAAAGAAATATGAAGTTGGGTGTTTCGTTGCGTTGTTAGCTACCAGCTGCTTGTCTTGAGGCGACACCGGTTTGGTGTCAGGTTGCGACAGCGGTAACTTGAAAATAATTAATAGAGTGCAGGTAATGGAAAATAAATACATACGAAGTGGTTTGCTGGTGAAATTCATTGTGGGGCTTAAATTTCGATTTCGTTAAAGTTTCTCTGTAAAGTAGTTGTATATTGTAATACTAATCTCTCAGTTTTTGAGATACCAAAATGAAATTTTGTACACGTATAAAACACTAAATTCCTTGTATGGAAAACTTTTTTATTTGAGGAGATAACTTCACGAGGTTCGCCATGGATTATTATCCAAGCAAATGGTACAATCTCCGATGAAAGAGTTTATATCGAACTACTAAATTATATAACTGCCTCACCATACACAAGTCTTTGTATGGAAAACTTTATTTGCTTCTTGTTCTTCTTAATTGGCGTAGACACCGCTTAAGCGATTATAGCCGAGTTAACAACAGCGCGCCAGTCATTTCTTCTTTTCGCTACGTGGCGCCAATTGGATATTCCAAGCGTAGCCAGGTCTTTCTCCGCTTGGTCCTTCCAACGGAGTGGAGGTCTTCCTCTTTCTCTGCTTCCCCCGGCGGGTACAGCGCCGAATACTTTCAGAACTGGAGTGGTTTCGTCCATTCGGACAACATGACCTAGCCAGCGTAGCCGCTGTCTTTTAATTCGCTGAACTATGTCAATATCGCCATATATCTTTATTTAGAATATTCGAATTGATTGATCAAAACTGATCAAATTCAGGGAAACGATAAATCGTGAAAGCTTATTGTAATCTTTCAAAATGTAATTCGACAGCTTACATCAAAACCACCACCGAAAGTACTTGGGTGAAAACAAAAAAAATCATATATTGGAACCCAATTTTTTGTGAAAGCTCATTCAAAGCTTTTCCAATGTAAGCTTTTGATAATGTAATACTTTCAAAAATATTTATACAATGAAAAACATTTTAAGAATTTATAAGTTTTTAATCATAGAACACCAAACTTTCGTCAAAGCTCCGTGCAAACTTCTAAAATGTGAGCGTACGATAAGTTCCGAAAGTACTTCTGTCCAAACAAAAAAAACATATATTTCAACGTCAGTTCCTATGAAAGCTCATTCAAAAATTTCGCAACGTATGCTTTTGATAATAAACTACGGCAAACCTTCGAATGTAAACTTTCAAAGTGTAAGTTTATGATGACTTTCGAATGTACTTAAGTCAAGGAAATAATTCCATATATTTCACTGGAAACTGTTGTGAAATCTCATTTAAATATTGTAAGTTAATCATAATATAATACGGCTAAAATACGAAAGTACCTTTACTAACAAAAGCTTTTAAGAATTTGCGAGAATTTAATCGCAAAAATATTATAGAAACGCCAAACTTTCGTGAAAGCTCAATGTAAGCTTTGAAAGTGTAAACTTATGATGATCAAGGAAATAATTTTATATATTTCACCGGAAGTTTAATCGTAGAAATATACAAGCTTTGGTTGAAGCTCAATGTAAACTTTCAAAGTATAATCTTTTTTTGACGGAATTTACTTAAGGTGGGAGGGTGCTTTAGAGGCTTCAAAAAATCGATTTTTTTTGAGAATTTTTTTTTTGGGAGGGAAAAAAATAATTGATTAAAGGGAAATTTCGAGTTTTTATAGTTTTATATTTAGATATCAATCACAAATTTTAGAAACGAAATATTTGATATTCTTCCTTTGGGAAGCAATTGCGTGATGAATCCCGCATGTGCATTTGTCGGACGGCGGGCAGGATGCAGGTGAACTAAGAAAATTGCAAAAAAAATTGTAAAATTAAACAAATTTTTTAAAAATTTTAAAAAGCGACCAGGATTTGCAACTATTCGGGCTTAGAAATTCTAATGCCATCGAAGTTTTTTGAAAGCAAAACCAACATTGTTTTATTTGTCCAGAAAATAAAGTCTTCATAACTTAAATTCTGTAAGACTCTCTTCTGTGCATTTAGCTGACATGATCAAAGATATTGAAGAACTAAAGATCTTAGCAAACGAAATAATTCAATTTCATGCCGAAAACCTAATATAACTTTAACATTTATAAAGTAGACCTCCATAATAAGTATATCTGATCTCATCAGCTTGTTAATTCATAGCTTAGATGCCCTACCTTATACAGTTTCCACATAGCATGTTAATATATATTGACTGCAGACAGGTATAAACAGCACAAGCTTACATACTCACTTTTCTAATTCATTTCACGAAACGCACGCGCTGACATCGCATTGTCAGAAACATGAGGATAATTTTTCACTTATAACTTCGACTTCATAAAGCATTCATAAGCATGCGGGAGCATGTTGCCAGCAGATAGGTGAGGGTAGAAGAAGCGCACTACTTAATTGAATTGATATTGTGTCTTAGCGGCGTTGGACATACGTGCTCTATGGAATTACGTGGCATATAGAATTAAAGCGAAAATCATAAAATATTTTTTATCAAAAGCTGTGTGTAGTAACTGAGGTATATCGGCAATACGATTGGACATGTGACATTTTGCCGGCAACTGACAGTTATAAAAAAAAAAAATTGCAGTTATTTATATTAAATATATACACATGTATATTAAATGACACAATTACTTAGTGCTCCTTAGTATATTGCAGAGTGACACATCTCAGAGCAGGAAAAAAAAATTAAAAGATTAAAATTGCAAGAAGAGCGAAATGGCGGCAGCAATTACCTTTCTCACAGTTTTCGCAATTCCTATTCGCATGCAATCAAATACATTGCAGCGCACAAAGTCTAACGGAACGTTTAGAATTTACGTCAACATCAGCTGCAGCCATCAGTCGCCAGCGCCAGTGCCAGGAGCAGCAGCAAAAGCACGAAGCGTTGTAAACAACAAGAAATTTTAGATTTAATACACACAATCCGGTACTAATACATACAAACAGACATATATGCGCAGCACGGTAGGTCGCTTAGATAAGACTTTCGCTCACTTTGCAGATGGCAGCCGACAGCTGCGTTGTAGCAAAGTGGTTATAAAACTCTGACGCAAGTCATAAAAAACTTTATGAATTTTGCAAATAATATTGCCAAAGTTGTACTCTATTTCATGCAAAAAAAGAAAGTATAAAAATACGTAAGACGTTTAAGGTTTGCCATTGCTGCAGGTCTCTACGACTTACACGCATTCATTAGAGAAATTATGGTTATTTGTCTTAGCAGCAGTTTATAGTATGTTTTTGTTTTTGCTTTTGCAATGTCTCTGATTAAGTTGCAGTAAAAACCTATTTTCCTGCTTCGTACTGTCTCTTCTCTCATCTCATATAGTTGCAGCAGCTGTTAAGTGGCAATAAAATTGCTTTTTTTCAGACTGAAATGACATTTCTTGTAACTTAACTTTATTAATTAAGGCTGCTGAGCTATGAAGCCAGCCCTTAAACCTATAAAGATAAAATTCTTAAACAATAAAGATATGATTGACGAGTGGAAATCTACTTAAATTCCGAAACTATTGCAATTTTTTTGAAAATTCAAAATTAATAAAAAAAACAAGCCTTCCAAATTTCAACTCAAGTTTTAGTCAAAGCTTAATCAAAACTTTTGCTATCTAAGATTTTGATAATTTACTATGGCAAACTTTCGAAGATATAAGTATATATAATGAAAAAGATTTTAAGAATTTGATAGTGTTTAAACCTCGAAATATGTAACTTTCGCGAAAGCTCGATATAAATTTTCAAAATGTGAGTTTTGATATATCATATACAATGCCTTTCAAGCTAATTTGAAAAGCCTTTTAAAAAATAACAACTCTGAAGTATTTGATTTTGGTTGAAAGCAATGACTTTTAGCAAATAAAACCACCCGTTAAGATCCATGTACCCGTTATCTCCTTTTACGGGAACAACAACCATTTCCTGACTTTTGTTGTGGTCAGTGACGATTTATTTATAAATAGCAAGGATCACAATACCTCCCAACGGTAAAAGCCTTTAGAGAAGTCATTAAGCCTTTGTTTTTTCTTTAGTGAGGTCAGCAAACATTATTTAGTTTTTGACTCCGCTAATGGTCACTAACATTTCCAATGAGCTTGATAATTAATTAATTTTTTTCGAGCGTGTAGAAAGTGAGATAAGTGAGACCTGTTCGTTTAATACATTTACTTCAATACTGTGAATAACTGATATTAAGAACTTAATAAAAGAAGAAATAGGAAAACTTAAAAGGTTGCAATTTGTTTGAAAATAAGACAAAGAATCACTTAAAGTGAGACGAGAAGTTCAATATATCCATACTAACGAGGTTAGCAAAAAACAATTTTCTCTTCACGCATTCTTCCTGAACTCACATATTCATATGATCGACTTTTCACGTTACATAGATCAGTAGAAGGTCATTATGTTAGGGATATGTGGTTTAGATCGAAGTATAAGCCAATATATTTCCTGGTAAGGAAAATTAAAGTTCTTTGATTAACGAAATTTTGTGGGCATGACAATGGTGCCATTCTGCCTCCAACCTCCTAAGAATGCTAGGTTAATATGAAGTATGTTTTCATTCAATTAGCAGTAACCCGCTAAATTTAGCAAGCTTGTTTCGAAGTATATGCAAACTTTATATGATACATATACATATATACAAATAAATTGGGGGTTTGCAAGTCGGAGCATTTAAGTACGATGAAAATATTTGTCAGCACTTCAAACTAGCTAAGAACCAACGCGGTCCATTTGCAAGTGCATACACTAGAGTGCAAAACTATAATAGCTTTGATATGACGAGTACAAGTGCCAAGGAGGAGTTTCTTCCAACAGAAACAACAACGAATGTCCTGCGAAGTTGTATGTCGGCACTCATGTGTTGTTGGATTGCAGCAGCTCTACTAGTAAAAATGTCCTTAAGCACGTAGCAAAACAAAGCCTAACCTAACGGTAAAACAATCAGCAAACTAACAGCCAAACCAACTAGCTATCCAAGTCAACGGCTGACTGGTTGACTGACTTGTCACAGACACTACTCCAATTTAGTTTTGTCACAGATATATACAAGTGCACATATATGTATATATATATTAGTGTGTGCATATACTAAAAAGGAAATATAAATCATTGCATACATTATATGTATACACATATATCTATACACACGTATGTATGTAAATCTGCAGACAGATGTATGCAAGTGTTAGTGGCGCTTAGTTTGGACTACCGTATGTATGGTATAAGTAAGTGTGTTTGCGTTCTGAACTCGCACATATGTATGCAGTTAGTTATTGTACTAGACATATACGCATATATACATACATTTGCATTTGGGTGGCGTTAAGCATACAAAAAGTTCATTCACTCAGCACTACCGGCGTTTATTCGCTATTTTTAAACAAATCTATGTGCACAAACACTGCCACAAGCATTTGCATGTGTGTATAGTATATAAGTATAGTAGTTTAAACAACAATACGCTGTGCTCGTAAATACCCATGTGTAAGCTTAGCTAGTCCCATGTGCACTGCAAATATATAAAACTTAGGTGTGCTCGCCTAATTTTCAAGAGCTTTTGTGACAGCGTGAAATTGTATGTGAGGTTGACATGCGACATCTTTATCACTTTTTTCTTTATAGAAATAAAGTTTCCGGCAGCTGCACTTACGAATTTCTTAAGAAATAACGGTAAATAACGTAATGAGTTCTTTCCTGTAGTCAACAAAGAGGACATTTCGTGAAAGTTCAAACACATATTTTTGCAAAAGATCATTTAAAGCTTTTACAGTGGAAGCTTTTCATAATATAATTAATACCATGTAAAAGCTTTTAAAAATTTGTAAGCTGAAGAAACCATATATGTATTTCAAGTTGTTGTGAAAGCTCATCAAAACCTTTTAGAATGTAAGCTTTTGGTAATATACAATGGTTAACTTTCAAAAATATCAACACCATGAAAAAGCTTTCGAGAATTTGTAAGTCTCTAATCATAGAAAAACCAAAATTTCATGAAAGCTCAATGTAAACTTTCAAAGTGTAAAGTGTGATAATATTTTTGTCAGGAAAAGTATCTCATGTGTTTCAATGAAAGCTTTTGTGTAAGCTCAATTTAAGCTTTCGAAGCCCAAGCTTACGATAACCTGCGAAAATACTTCTGCCAGGAAAAAATTCATTTATTTCTACGCAAGTCCTCGTGAAAGCTTATTCAAAGCTTTTACAATGTGAGCTTCTGATAATATAACTACTGCGGTAAATCTTCGAAAGTATTACATTTATACCATGCAAAATCTTTTAAGAATTTATAAAGTTTAATCGTAGAAACATCGTGGAAACGCACAAGCTTTCGTAAACATTCAAAGTAAAAGCTTATTTTGACCTTGGAAGTTACTTTTTTCAAAAAAGCTCTTTTAAAGTTGCGTTGCATTTCAAATGCTAATAAAAATTATATTAACTGAAGGTTTTTAAACGAACAATATGGTAAATGAAAAATTTCTGTTGTCATTAAATTATTTCACTAAGGAATAATCAATGATTTTAGCCACCTAATACTTTTAGCCTAACGAAAAAGATTTTAGTGGTTTCTAAATATGTAAATTATAATTATAAAATGTTGAAAGGCCACAAGTTTTACTATAAATTAATGTCTGTTTTTAAACATGAAGCATGGAAATATTAGCGAAGGTCGTAGCATCACCGTTATTGTTGTGTTGTATATAGACATAAACAGTTATTCAGTTGCATTGATTTTAATTTGCACCATTAGTCTTTTCCACTTCCTTCGTGCTTGTTTTGCACAGCCATTAAATAGCCAATTTTAATTAGCGTTTACTTGCCTTGCCTTCCGATTGCGTCAGTGCCGCCAGCATGCGACGTAACTAACACATTGCTGCTGCAGGCAGAGTAAACAATTAGCGCATTTAAAATGGGGCGCAGCGATTTGGCTGCATTTTTGTATAAAGCCTTCCGGTGAATAAAGTGGCAAAAAGTGTTCAATTAAAAGTGATTTTCCACGAATCAGTAACTCAACCCACAAATGTTGCTCATACGTCATGTTGAGCCATGAGAATGCAGGCAACTTGTAATTGTTGTTGCGCTCGATAGTGAATTTCACTGGAAAAAGTGCAAAAAATAGCATGCGAAATGTCAAGGCGACTAGCAGAAGAATTCCAGCAGCGAGCTGCGACAATTGAGCTAACGTTGAATCGCGTACCCGAGAACGGCTGCTGCTTAACCCATTTCCGGCGCAACACTGCTTTGCTGCTGTGTAATATTTTCACTTCGCTGGGAATTTTTTGTGACACCTTTTACGCTTGCTCGCACTTTTTGTTGTTTTTCGCCAGTTTTTTGTGTTGTGTCAATTTCGCAACGCTTGACATTTGCAGCGCTTAAACTATTCTTACGAAATGCTGCGAATGTTGTTGTGGCAGCAAATTGTTTTTGTTATTGTTGCAAGCAGCAACTAAGGTGGCATGATGAAGGCCAAGTATATCGTTTTCGTGTGAACTATTTTCTAAAAGCGAAAGAGCTATACAAAATGTCATACGAAAAGCGAAAACCCAAAATGAGCGTGGCCAACGTGAAGAGGCAAGCGTTCGGATGAGGTAAAGCATTGGGCGGCGCAAGTTGTTGCGTAAAGTTAAATTATACTAACGTTCATTGAGCATTCGAACTGCGGATTTTTTTCACAGCGCGAGTAATGCAGCAGACAGTTCTATCACTTAGGGAGTTGTGGCGCTGCCGACTGCTGCTCTCCTGAGACGCCATGGTGTGCTAAATGTAGACAGACGTGGTGTGATGGCGGCAGTCTAAACTTTCAATGACACTTTCACCCAACAACCTTTAACACAGCGGGTGTTAGTTTTATTAATACAGCAAGGTTAAAAATATTGTAATAGTAAAGGATGAATATTATAACAGAAAGAAAAGTTTATAAATTATGGTTTTGGAAAGCATAACACGAGAGCAGACCAAGAAACAGTTTGCAAGCAAGTATGTTACAGTTCATATGTTGGTATGCCACTCAATCATACTTTAATCTTGAATTCATCTTACCCATAGGTGGCGCTGTGAGCCGGTCAAAACAAAAAGCTTTGAAGAATTTGTAAGTCTTCAATCCTTGAAACACCAGCCTTTCCTGAAGGCTCAATGTAAGCTTATGCTGGCCTCCGTAAGTAATTATGTCAGAATAAAACTTCATATATTTAAACGCAAGTTTTTGTGAAAGTTTGTGCAGTGTCAGCTTTTGATTATACAACTACTACGGCAAACTTTCATTGTACAGAGTAATGTGTGGTTTACGATATGTCAAATTTACCGACGCCAATTTGACAATTGTTTAGTTACTACAAATAATAAAATAATCATTTAAATTCAGTAATGTTTGACTGGCATGTCATTTGATTTATTCAATTCCTAACCAACAAACTGTTATGAAAATCAAATAACAACAATTTTCTTTGTTTTGACAGTGAGTGTCATAGAATGAGGCACAGTGAAAACCGATTGTTATGAAATAATTGCACCAATGTACAAACTTATTTTACGAGAACATTCATTTAAACCCTTAGCTTTGAAGTTAAAATAAAACAGTATTCCGCTCTACCCTAATCTACACAAAAATCGTTAAAAACTAAGCACATTGTCATTATGATGCAGTTATAGCACGACCGTGCAATAATTTTTTTTTTTCTTTTTTTGCATTTATAATGAATTTTAATGAAAAAAGTATGTACCATTTTGGTCGGTTTCATAGATTTCATGTGGTATCCGAACATCGTTCAAAAGCTTTTGATGATAAATGCTAAGTTCCTTAGCGATGTGGCTGCTTATGTGACGGTCCTGATCCATCTTTTCCATAATTTCATCGTCATTTTCAACGATAGGTCGCCTAGAGAGAAGTGCACCTTTCACATCAAAATTTGTAGAACGGAATTGAGCTTGCGTGGCATTCGTCCCTTTTTTATACGAAAATTTCATAATACTTATACAGCGATTTTTCCATTATTATCACTCATCTTTGAACAGGTGTAACTTTTTTTCAAATGAACCAAATTTAATTCTTTTTGGTTAAATGAAACTTTAAATTTCACCTTTTCAGCACTATATTGTATGACACAATGTTAATATTTGCACTTCAGGTATACCCCTGCAATGACATCTACTGACAAAATACGAAAAGATTTTTCCGACTATACAATATTTTTTGGTAGTTCAGTATATTCATTATTGGTGAAGCTAATTCTAGAATTTCCGAGATATACTATACTATTGAATTATACATATATATGACTTTTCGGTTTTTTTGTAACGTATGGTCTGGCATTAAGTAAAAAGAACCATGACATAATTTAACAAAAACCGAAGATACTTGTAGAGTACGAAAAATGCAAATCACACTCTCTTATTTTACAGCTTCTTTCAAATTCAAACTCTCTTTCACCCAATATATGTACATATTCTTGCCTTTTGCATTCGCCAAACTATTTCGCATTTCGTTTGCATGCCGCGTTTTATATTGGTCTAAGTTTTACTGCTATTTTAGACAATTTCGAAAATTGGTTTTCGTTTATATTCCGCATTCGGATTCACTTAAATTGGCAAATGCGCGCAAAGTCCATTTTTCATATTGTCAAAATGGCTAAGCGTTTGTGAATGCCGCAAGAGCTGAAACTTTCTGTCAGCTGAACATCAAAAAAACAAACTTAAGAAGCGCCAAATATTCACGCAAAACTTTACGGAATTCATTTTGTTATGCGAGAAAACGGCATTGGGTGTGTGTGAAACTGTTGAGAGCACACCGGCACGTTTTGTTGCGAATTTTTTAAAGCTTTTGTGTTGCTGGTTTATTTTTATCCAATCTCTTGCGTGTTCTAATCCGCATTCATTTGCATGGAATTTTTGTGCGGTTTTACTATGTATTCGTGCCTTCAGAAAAAAAATTTTAACATGTATACAGTATAACAATTTTATAGTAGTGATGGTGCTATTGTAACAAGGAACTGATAGGTGGGTGGTCCACTTAATTTAATATCCAAACTTTGATTGGACTATCTAGGGGTCTTTTAAATCTTGAAAAACTGATTTTTAACCTTTTTAGAAAAATCTGTGTTTCAAAATTTTCAAAACGTAAATGGGATCTTTCTAATATTAGGTAGTCGAAAAAGTGTCGTCGTATTTTGTCAATAGAAAAAAATTTACAGCTGTTCAAAAATGAGTGAATAATTTGAAATGTTTGTTTAAAAAAGGGAGGAATGCCGCGCAAACCAAATTAATTAAACAAACAAATTTAATGAATTAACATCTGTGACCCTTTGCTGGAACGAAATGATATCGAACCATTTCTAAAGTGAATGGTAACAGCAAACGAAAAGTGGACCAAATACGACAATAATGTGCGGAAAAGGTCATGGGCCAAGCGTGGTTAAACTAGCTCAGCAAATGGTCGCAAAGCCGGAATTGATACCTCGAAAGGTGTTTGGTGCGATTGGAAAAGAATAATCTACTATAAACTGTTCCAGACTGGTCGAACGATTTATTCTACATTTTACTGTTAATAACTGATTAGATTGAAGCAAGCCATCGATAAAACCGGCCAAAATTGATCAACAGAAAGGGCTTCGTCTTTCATCAGGATAACGCTAGACCACACATATCTTTGCGCTTGGCTGGGAAGTTTTGATGCATCCACCATATAGCACCATCAGACTATCATTTGTTTCGATCAATGCAGAACTCCCTTAATGGAGTAAAGTTGGATTCAAGAGAAGCCTGTGAAAATTACTTGCCGCAGTTTTTCGTCGAGAAACCAGAAAATTTTTACACTGATGGATGGATGGATATCTCTAGATGAAAATTAGCAAAAAATGGTAGACAAAAATGGAACACATTTAGTTCATTGAAGTTCATTATGAATAGAATATTATTAGAAATACGAAAATACTTTTTCGACTACCCATATTGAGTCCCGTTCGAGATATAAAAAATTGGGGCTCAAGATCGCTGATATAGTTGGGCTGAGCTTTTTTCTTCAATTCATGTCTTTTGTTCTCCTAGCAACAATTTTTCCAGCATTTATGTTATTCTTCTTATCGACCAGTCATCAAATATTCTTCATAACGAATTCGCATTTAGTGAAAGACCATGCAGTCCATGTAACAACGTACTATACAACGAAAGGGGTGCGATATAAAATTTACTTCGGGATCAAAAACTCAAATGTTTTTTACGATTTTAAGTCTGATATTCCAAACAGTAAAATTTAGCAGCATAATTTTTTTTAGTTGGAACCTTACTCGACACCTTTAACATACTCAAAACAAAATAAGTTCCAAATTGCAATACCCTTTATTGAGATACATGTATTCATATCATAAAGTATGAATTACAGCCAATCCATTTGAAAATTCCAACAAAGTTTGACATTTTATAGTAATACAAACAGTGCAGTAGCTCAACTAAGGGGTCAATGTGACAGCTATGTAACGAGGGTTGAACTGTCCATCCAAAACTCCAATTAGGTGCTCAAATTTCATAAGCTGCTTCAAAGCTTTTTCTAAGTTTTTCTAAGGCAAATATATGCATACATATGTACATTCATATGTTTGTTGGTAAATGTGTATGGAGTTTGCAAATATTGGTTTAAAAACTTTTAATTCTATGTATTATGCACATTTGTAGAGCTCTGTAAGTAATTGTGCATGTGTATGAGTGCGTAAAACGCTGTATTTTGCGACGTTTTTGTTGTTGCTGAAACAAGCAAAATGTTGATAAAACTTTTCGATTTCAGCTTAAATAAAATGGATAAGTAAGCCAACTAACCTTTTTACGCATACATTTTATATTTTATACAGTTGTTGACAAAAATCGGTGAAAGTTATGGGATTTTCTAAAAAAAACTTATTGGTAGCATGAACCTTTGATTTGCATAGTTTTGTAGTTTACATGTTGCTATTTTACATATTTACTTTCAAGGGAAATTTTTTCTGCTGATTGTAAAAAAAAGTTATAGAACTGCATATTTATTGGCAGATATCGATTATATTTAGTTTAACGAGGAATTTCTGTGAACCAAATTATGAATAAGGCATTGAAATGAACTTCATTGAATTTTGTTCATTGCATTGAATTCACAAAATATCGGTTATATTTCTCTAATGGACGAAAATAAGCATAATCTAGAAATTTGTTGGCCACAATCAAAACAATTGTTACTTTTTGCCTTAAGATATTCAGATTGGGATTCCAGGTTAAATCCCCCCCACAATCGCTAAAAACTTATAAATCTACTACAATTGCTAGTCGCAAGGTAATGCTTGCTTCTTGTAAAACTTATGAATGGGTCAGTCTAGAGTCCATCTCTGTTGTCTGATGTTAATGGTAAATTTT
>NW_017534630.1:511596-529981 GCF_001853355.1 Bactrocera latifrons
GATGAGTCCATAAATAAAAAAAGTTTTCGCTATGGAGTAATCATCAAACAATTCACAAGCCGTTGTTGAAATTCTGTTGCATCTTCAAAAAGTCACTGTTCGGTATTATTCACGGGAAAGTAATTCACTCATTCATATTTCTTTAAAAATAAAGCCAGCCATAATGTTAGAGGCAACGGGATACATTGTAAAGCCATCATTTTTGACGTTTAAGTGCCTGCTTTGAAGGATTTCGATGGTGAAAATTTTCGAAAATTAAACCGCTCGACTGGAATTTATTGCAGTCATCCACGAAAGTCACTTCCTCGAAAATATTTTTAAAACAAAATGGCAAATTATCATCTTTAATAATAAGGCCTGATAATCACATGTCACCCTTTATGTTACTCCTCTGTGCAGTAACTTTCGTTCTAAAAAAATACAAAAAAAAAAGTAAGAAAGCGCTGATTTCGGGTGCAATCGAGCATTTTATACTCTTGCAACTTGCAAGCATGGAAGCCAGGGAAAGACTTTCAGGTTTAAAACATCAATCAGCGGATCAAAAGCCAAACAATTATATATATATATACATATACCATATACTATATAGCACATACACTGACATACATACAAATAACGTTTGTTAGAAAAACGAAAATATTTATATAGCAAAGATGAAATTTAGTATTTGGATTTCATATTTTTCCCCAATATCCTTACTATTACCATAACCGGAGTCAACCGGACCTTCCAAAATCCTTTTAGGCACATAGGTACACACACTCTTATAAATAAAACACGCCCTCTTATTTTCATTGGGATAACTAACATATTGGCCAATATATGCAGTACAAAGTCATCCGGTTCAACCCATTTTTGACATGCAGACATACAGTTATAAGGGAAGGATTATACCTTAATTTCAATTACATATATCACACTTTGACCGACATTCTCGATCAAAAGTCAATTATAGATACTGGGTTCCATCTATTCGGTACCTAGGGGCTTGAACATTTTTATTGGATTTAAACAAACTTTCGTCATAAGGTGGCACAAACTTAAGACATACTTTTTGCAAAATTTTATCCCCTTACATTAATTGTTTCTTGATTTGTGTACTGAAAACTGAACGAATCAAGTGGAATTCAATATGGTGCTATATGGGAAGTAGGCGTGGTAGTTGACCGACTTAGTCCATTATCGCATCGTCTCATCTCGACTCTCGGTTGTAAAATTTAATGTCTCTGGAGTATTTAGTTATTGATTTATCAACGGTCCGATTAGGCCCATCTACGAACTCGAAATTTTATTTTGTACTGACGAACCTACATACCAAGTTTCATAGGCGTATCTCAATTTTTACTCAAATTACAGCTTGCATGGACGGATGGATTTCAACTTTTCTCTTCATCCTGATCATTTATATTAGTTTTAGGTGATACGTACAACCGTTAGGTTATATTATACTCTGTAGCAACTGGTTTGAAAGTATAAAAACACACCTTATCTTATTTCTCAGTACAGTAGCATCCGTTCTCAACTAAATACAAAAAAAAGAGTATTGACACCATTATTAGGGACTAACTGGCAACGTAGTTCAAAAACTCAAATTTGTGCATATCAATCAATATGATGTAAACTGTCACCACAAATGAAATTGGCAACTTAATGCAAATTGAATAATTTGCTTGAAGTAGAGAATACACTTGTCATAGAAGTTGATAATTGGCAATTCTGTGTCAAAAAATTGTCGACAAGTCATAAAAAAATTTATTTCCATCTTTATTTCGACTTTTTCTTGAGTTGAGTTTTTCCTTTCCTAACCAGGCTAATATCCGTAAAATGGTTGCATTTGCTTTGGAATCAAAATAACATAGAAAGGTGTGGTGACACGTTAAACCAAAAGGTAGAGCTCTTCTTATTTCGAAATAGAATTGAGAAGCCTTTTGATTTTTTTTTTCGTTTCTTTTTTTAGATAGCATGTATATTCAAGAATAATTTCTCATTTGCACAGCTTTTCATTTCTTCATTAATACAAATTAATTTTCTTGCTTTAGGCTCTGCTAGTCCAAAGTTGTTCCAGCATAATTAATTGACTCAGTCGATTCGGCTGCTTTCAACTTGACTTTTTCCATTCTCTTGTTTTTTGCAAAATTTTCCGCTTCAATTTTAATTTTTGATGCCGAACAGCAAAAGTGTATCCCTCCAAAAACTCTTGTCGTGTTTGTTTATTAAAAATTTTCGATTACCTCAACTACAAGCTGTGCGCTAGGAAACTCATGTACGTTCGTGCCGCACAAACCGGAAAAATCAACAACTTGTACAGACAAGCATTCAATGTGTGTACTGGTGCACCTGACATATCCTTGCAATATCCTGGTTTTCCTGTTTTTAATTTTTTTCGCTTGTTAACAAATTCTTTTCACCATATTTCAACACGTCCAACCTTGGCTTGGCTAGCATATGCGAGCAAATCAACTTGTTCACTAACAAAGGAAAAAAATCGATAAATACATAGAACATGTAGTATTGGCAAGATTAGACTCGTGGCTGCACAGCTGACAAAAAAGACTTCAGACAAGAGGAAAAGTGTCTAACAAGTTTTATAACAATTTCCGGTGGCTATGCGCTGCTAAAGAACTAAATTATGTATGAGTGGAGTGTGTATTGCAAGTGCCCAAAAGATGTGCCCCACATTCATTGTAAAGCTGACTACTTTTGAGGTACTTTAGAGTTGACTTTTTTTTTTGGAAGAGTGGAAAATTTGTAGGCGTTCAGCGGTTCTCAGCTGCAACAACGGCAACGAGCTGACAACACTTTTAACGACACTCAGTACCCAACTATTTATGGTTGCCACCTGTGTTTGCCGCTTTCTCCTTTTCTAGCATAATTCACCTTATGTGTTTATGCTTAACAGCCTTCCTTTTCAGTCGTTCATTTACATTTCAGCAATTTTCCATTTAAAAACGTCGTGTGGCGTTTCAGAGTGAAAATTAAAAACCATACAATTTTGCTGGTCTTTCTCTTCGGCTGCAATTACAACACATTCCCACTTTAAATACCTTACTGACACTCACATGCAGGAACCTAACGCATTTGAAGCACTGCAATGCAACTGAAAATATCGCTCCAGGACTTCATTCCCGAAATGGCAAGCGGAGATGCAAATTTGCAGAGAACACCAAAAATTACAAAACAAAAAGTTTAAAATGCAGTAAGCTGCACAAAGCAACAGCAAAGCTTCACAAACCAACAGCAAAGCTACGAAGCAGCAATGCTTAATGAAAGGCTACCAAACGGCTCACAACAATTGGCCAGCAAGATGGTTCGCCTTCACTCAGACTGCTTGCCAGTCAGTCGCAACCAAACTAAATAATCGGTGTATGCCACCAGCCAGGCATAACTAATTTGCCGCCACAGCATTGTCAATTGTGAAGTCCATGCTGTTAGCCTACCAAATTACATCTTTGCCACAGGGCTTCACACTCTGCCTCAACGTTGTGCTCAAATAACAGCTAAGCAACCAGAAATGTCTATGATTTTGCAGAAAATTACTCAAAGGCATTTGTAAATTTTTCCTTTTTGCCACAATGCCCTCTAGCCCCTACACGAACTCATACACGCTGACACACCTTCCTCACTCTCGCATGCTTGCTCTCTCTCTACTACCTTATACCTGTAAGTGCACAACTAATGAGGTTCTGGGTGTAATGGACGTAAGCGGCTAACAAAAAATTGCTTGCAATTGGAGCATAGTTAATTATATTAAATTTATTTTAAGCGGAATTCACACTCTTCTTGTTATGGTTGAAGCTTGTTGTTCGGCTTTGCATGTGCAACGTTGTGCTCACTCTGGTTGCTGCTCGTTGATTGTTGCTTCTTCTGAAACTATATGCGTATGTGTGTGCATTTGTAATAGTAATTATACTGCTATTTTGTTGATTACTAAGTGTGTCCGTGCTCTGTGGCACATCAGGCTCGAGTTAATCCAAAATTAAAAGCTTTAGTTGTGCCTGGTGGTTGGGGGTCGGAAGCGCTCTAATTATAAAGATTAGAAGTACAACTGTGTTATAAGCATTATTTCTAGCTTGATTGTAATCAGAATGTGCTTTCCATTTTTTAATTAGTTCTTTTTTATAAATTTGCTTCTTCCATTAATTTTAGGTTCATATGGTGCACGAGGATTCATTTGTCATAAAATTTCGCAATTATCAACTCATTCATTTTCATTAAATTTAACAACAGGTATAATCACATAACTGTATTTTAGTACTTCTATAGAAATAGTTAAAATGGCTATAGAGGCAGATCTAAATGGTGAGCCAAGTTGAGGTACTTTGTCAACCGTGTCAACCTGTCATGCTATTTTTTATTTTTTGTTTTTTTTTTTCGTTATTGTTTGGCATTTCATCATGGAAAGACTTACGCCTGAACATCTTTCAACTTTATTACGAAATTTCACGTTTTGTAACGAACGCTACAACAACATAATCGTCCTATTCGCGACACCATCACCCAACTTGAGACCCAGCATTCATTATTGGATAATAGTCGACCGTTCGCAGCAACCCAGACCGACATACGACGTGTGTTCAAAAAGTATCGAGAATTTTGAATTTTCGCGGATTACGTATATTCGAATTTCGATTTTTTTGTGGCGTTATGTTGGTACTCATGTCTCTCACTTATGCCGACAAGCTCGGCCATTTTGAATGTTCATTTAATTGTTGACAGCTGCTTTGCTTGCACGTGTTTTGGATCGTCTTCGATTTTTACCTATTCAAAAAAATGGATYWAAGAACCTGTATCAAATTTTGTSTRAAAAACGAAATTAAGTGCGCKAWTGCATTCCGAATGTTGACTGTGGCATACGGAGAAGCTACCTTGGACCGAAGCAACGTTTATCGGTGGTACAAAATGTTCTCAGAAGGCCGAGAAGATGTGACAAAAATTGGCTTTTACACCATGATAACGCCCCTGCTTACACATCGTTGCTTGTGCGCGATTTTTTGGCCAAAAACAACACACTAATGATGCCGCAGCCACCGTATTCCCCAGATCTGGCCCCTGTGACTTTTTCTTGTTCCCTAAACTGAAGAGGCCCATAAAAGGACGACGTTACGCTTCTCTTAACGAGATAAAGACGGCATCGAAGGAGGAGCTGAAGAAGATAAAAAAGAAAAATGATTTTTTGAAGTGCTTCGAAGATTGGAAAACCGTTGGCACAAGTGTATAATATCTCATGACTGTGAAGGGGACAAAATAGATATTCATGAATAAATAAATAATTTTTGAAAAAACACAAAATTCGCGATTCTATTTGAACACACCTCGTATGGAAAACTTTGGCGAATTTTTTGCAAGAGCTGAAGCCGCTCGACATCTCTTCGCTCTATGAGCTCCTGAAAAGTTCCAAGAAGATCTCATGTTTTCGAGTCAAAAGTCATCGATGAGGCCCATTTCTGATTCAATGGGTATGTAAACAAACATAATTGCCACATTTGGGACGAATAGTAAGCTGGAGAGATTGAAGAGCTGACATTTCATTTAGCCGGTGAAAACGTAACCGTCAATGGCGACCGTTATCGCGTCATGATAATCGATTATTTGATGCCTGAAATTGAAGCTCGTGATTTAGGCTACGTCTGGTTTCAACAAGACGAGCCACCTCCAACACATTCAATACCATCCTCCAACATATCTATAGTTTATCCGGAAAATCCCGCTTCCATTCAGACCTTGAAGCAATCCATCAGGCGTGTCATTCGCCAGTTACTAGTAGAAAGGTTCGAACAAGTCATCGAAAATTGGACTCAACTGATCGTACATTGGAGACGTAAAGTAAAGGAGGAAGAATCTTCAAAAATCTCTTTCGAATGTAAACATTCCCCATTAAATTTGAGGTTCTGTGCTGTAGGAAACCACGAAAAGTATCACTTCTTACTAAGAAAGAATGCATCTATTCGGATTGTCTAGGAAAATTAATAAGTCGTCTGATGTCAGTAATACATAAAATATATGACATTTGAAAATCTTATACTATGTAGGTATAAGGGAGTATTGACCTGATTTTATCTATTTTTGCCAATTCTATTATACATACAATTGTAAACCCTTGGTTTCTTCAATCACCAATCAAATGGAACAACGTCAATCTGGTATTCGAAAATACTGAAATTGATTATATGGGGCTAGGTCGAGTTTACGCCTGATTTTATGCATTTTCATTTAGGTGATTTTTCGGAATTTCGAATATCTTTATACATATTAGCTAATGCAAAAGGAAATATTGATCCGATTTAACCCAATTTTGACACACAGACATACTATTATAAAATTTCTGAATTTTAGTTATATATCTTACTTTTTGACCGATATTTTCTATCAAAAGTAAACTATAGGTACACGAATGCACATATTCGGTGCTTAGTGGCTTGAATAGTTGTGATACGATTCGAACAATTTTTAGTATAATAATATAGTGGCATGCTTCAAAAGCATTGTGATTTTCATAAAAAAAATTTCAGGAAGATAGTTTCTGAAATAAAAAAATTTTCTGTACAAACACCTAAGTGAATGTGATGCAAGGTACACAATATAGCATATATATGTAGTAGATAGTGAGTAGCTTTTTTCAGAGAGAAGCACGTACGAAAAATTTTAAGTCCATATTTGAAAAACTGTGACTCTTTTTAGTATTCAACGGTGTTTCCAGTTGTTTATTTTATTCAGATTTTTCTTTCGACCCTTAGTCCATGACCTTTCAAATCATTAATTCGTTTGCAGTAAAAAGCGTTGCAGGAACTGTCTGAACTAAAATTTTTGTTGTGTAATGGAAGTATCTAAATAAAAACAGTATAATTTAAGCAATTGGGTTATTAAAATATGAATAATTATGGTTACATTAACCTCAAGGTGAATGACCGCACCAACATATCATAGATGAATAATAATAACCAAACACAAACAACAACAGTATCTGAACTACACGACCTAGCCTTTAAACAATACATCTTATCGCCAAATACTGTGTATTTAGACACGCATGCACACCTCCCCCGAACATCAGCTCCACTATGCGACTAATCAACTAAATTGTGCCTAAATAATTAACAATTTTATTGTGCACTTCTTTCAAATTGAACGAGCATACTGTCCTCCAATTGCATAATACAATTACAGCAAAGTAGTCACTCACACACACTAGCTGACGAGAGCAATTACTCACTCGCGCACCTTCTGCCACTCTTTCGCGCTCCAACATTTTCTTTACTGCCGCATGGTAGCTAGCCTTTAGCCGGTAGTCATCAAACAAAACAGCTGATGTGCACTGCGTATACTTGACTTTTAATTACCCCAAAGCAATGCGCAACTAACGGAAATACGCGCTACAACACATGTCAGTCAACTTTGATGACAGTCGTCGTCGTGGGCGAAGTCATTGACATAGTCTGCGCTAATGTTTGCTCAGCAGCGCTCTGTGTAAGTGGATGCAGGGGAAAAGTGTTAGAAATGTTGTTGCTGTAGTCGGATATGATCTAATGTGGACTAGACGGAAACGGTGTTTGCCTCGTCAAGTGGCTCCACCTCAAGCTCTTCGTTTAGGTATATGTAAATAGTTGAATTTGTGTAGAACCAAAATTACAAAAAGACGAGCTAAATTAGGAAGCAAAGTTGACTAGCAACAAAACAAATAAATGAAAAGCTATGAAATGTAAATATAAAAACTTCGCTAACGATCAAATATATTTTTGACGTTGTATAGTATTAGCTTCAGAGGACGTGAGTGCGATTGCGAAGACATATGGTTTAGATTTGCATTTGAAAAAAAAAAAAAGACAATTCTTATAGAAGGCTCATAGAACATTGTATATGAGTTATTGGGTAGTCGAAGAAGTCTTTTCGTATTTCTAATCAAACTTCAACTTATTTTTATTTTTATGTTTACAATAAACTTTAATGAACCAGATATGTACCATTGTGATCGACCACTTTTTGCTATTTTTCCGTTAGAGACATTATTGCATCAGTGTAAAACTTTTCTGGTTTCTCAGCGCCTAACTGCGACAAGTAATTCTCATAGGCTTCTCTTGACGCCAACTTTACGCCATTAAGGGAGTTTTGCCTTGATCAGAACAAATGGTAGTACGAAGGAGCAAGGTCAGGCCTATATGGTGCATGTATCAGAATTTCCCAGCCAAGCTCTTCTAGTTTTTGCCGAGTCATCAATGATGTGTGTGGTCTAGCGTTGTCCTGACGGAAGACGAAGCCCTTTCTGTTGATCAGTTCTGGCCTTTTTTTTTTTTTTTTTTTTTTTGATGTCTTGCATCGATCTCATCAGTTTTTGACAGTAAAATGTAGAATCAATCGTTCTGCCAGGCTGGGTTCCTTTCCAATCCCTAAATACTCAGTATAACCTTTCAAGGCGTTAATCCTGGCTTTGCGACCATTTGCTGAGTTTCACCACTCACTTCACTTGTCCTTGATCCACTTTTTGCCTCCTGTTACTATTCGCTTCAGAAATGGCTCGATTCCATTTCGTGTCAGCAAAGAATCGCAGATGTGTTAATTCGGTACACTAAATTCGTCACAAACAATTCATTCCAACATCGAGTTTTTGTTTTTGTAACCAGCCTTTTTTTAATATTTCAAAACCATTTGATGATGAATTTTAAGTTATTATAAGTTTTAAGCTTATGTGACAAACTCCTTAATTTCATCGACTTTTTCAATTATAGGTGGACCAGAGTGAGGTGCATCTTACACATCAAAATTTTCAGAACAGAAGCGAGCGAACCATTGTTGCGCGATACAAAGAGGGCAGTATTCCTTGTCTCAAGTTTCAGGTGATAACACAAAGGCATAACGAACACCGTACAACATGCTGTCACATGGTTGTTCTCATATCTTTAGTGTTTGACATATTTCACCGCTTTTAACTCCTGAACTTAGTCATTGTCTCGACTCTACTGAGCACTTAACAATAAATGCTCAACACATGCACATGAATAATAGCGCAATTAAGCAAGTTATTGTTACCTTCTTACACGAATACGCACTTAAACCACTAAATCCTGGTATATAATGACCGCGTGTAGTTATGTAACTTGTATCAACAAAGGAAGCATAATTCTAGGTGTTAAAGTAATATGCCGCTATCTGCATATATGACAACTGAGATGGTGTGAGTAACTGAAAGTCTATAACAGCCATGAAAAAAAGGCAGTCTTACGAGGCAATAGATGCAGTACACAAAGCCACACAGCCCAATTTCTATGTGAACGAATTTGGTTGAGTAGAACATGCGTTGATGCCTAAAACGCGGCATAATGAAATTATTATTAGCTTGTTTGTATGCCAAAGTAGATAGAGCGGGCACAAAGCAAAGCGCAAAATGTACGCGTGCAGCAATTTTGCCAACTCAACGCATAAAAGTGTCTTTACAAAGCAAATTATACAAGGACGAATGCCAACATGAAAGCAAATCTCTACACCGACTCACTTGTAGAAGCAATGAGTGCAGACATTGAGAGTGCTATATGTATAACGGTTAAGCGGCAATAAAAAAAGTAGAAAAAATGGTAAGCAGCTGCTTCGGTATCAAGGATATATTACCGAATGAACAAGCGCATATATAGCGCTAGTTAGAATATGACGGTAACAGGTGAGCGTAAATGTGAGCAGAGTGTAGTAATTCATTTCGTAGCGGTTATTACAATGAGTATAGTTATATGAGTATATTGCGCGGAGCTGTAAAAAAATAGTGGCATGCAGAAACTTTTATCATATAGGAAGAGTTTCAAGGGTACTCCTTTAATATTCAAATAAGAAAATATATTCTATTTGAATAATTTTGCATGCTGTTTTACTACCATTACTGGAAGTATTTACTAAAAGTGATGATGATATAATAATTTATTTTGAAGATTATTTTTGAAGACTTACCGCCTTTATTTAGTTGATTACTGAAAAAATTAAGACAAAGTAAATATTAATAATTTTTCAGAAAGTAGAATTTGCATAAATTAGTTGATAGTATTTCTTTATATTAATTTGGACATTTTAAAAAGAAAAAATATCAATTTAAACATTTTAAAATACTTTTTCGAACAAAAAATAAGCAAAGCATTAGGTTAGATGGCTGATCCAAAAAAGAGAACGCCTGTGTTCGAACTTATAACTAAACTAGGGGCGGGACGGTAAAGAAGGAAGTGTTGAGTTGATTCCACCTCATCTTTTTCCATACAGCTTCTGCAGATGGCATCTGGTAATATTCCCAACCACACAATTATGAAGTATCGCCGCTCTATTATCTGAGTGAAGGGTCACATCTCTGAAGGAGGCTGCACTCCGGATCAGCAGATCTACTGGTACCTTAATGTCTGCATCTGACACGCAATGTCAAGAAAGACATGGGTTGAAAGACACGGCTTGAAAGACACGCAATAGTTAAGAACTCTGAAGATGGAGTTGTTAGAGAGTTCCTGACAGTAAACTCCTACACCAATCTTCCCCCAAGCTTTGTCCCATTCGAAAAGTAGCTAACTACCCCTCTTCTACAAAGGCTTATTTCCACCCAAAACTCTCTTTTCCGTATATGGGCAGAGAAGGAACCGCCAGACTTTGGTTTGGCAACTCCGTGATCCAAGTGATCCCTCATGAAATCAACGAGTATGAGTATATCCGAATGTTCAGATACGTGGCCTTTTAAGAACCCAGATTCTCTGAGTCTTTCATTTTCACTGCCACACATCTTCCGACCATGTCTTCGGACAATATGTACAAGATGACGTTAGATGTCATGACGCTGATCAGCGCCTCTCGTTAAATTCTCTCGAGTTTATTTGCAATTGGATTATTTTCTATAGCCCTCCACCACATAAAGACGCCATAGATCATGATGGGATTGACTATGGAGTCGAAGGGAAAAAGTACAACTTTCGGCGAGAGACCCCACCTTTTGCCAATGGCTTCTCTACAGCAGTAAAAGGTAATCGATTCCTTTTTTGCTCTCTCTTCGATATTCCGCTTCCACGAATGTTTCCTATCCAGGATCTTAGATATTTCACTGTATCTGTTGGTTACAGATGTATGTCTCCCATTTGCGACAGCAGTGCCACCAGGATTTTATAGCTTCTAGTAAATAAAACCATATCGGTGGTTGCAAAATTTTATGTGCTTCCAGTTATTTCCCGGTTACCCACATATTCATCCAGATCGAGAATAACCGGATTTTTGAATATCAAATTTACATTAAAGTAAAAACATATTGAATCTGCGAATTTTGCAATTACTCATGCCACATTTGCTGAAAATATCTGGTTGAATAGAAAAAGTTTTCTATGCAAGCACTTTATTTCGATCGTTCTAGTTATCTAATATCGGCCGTTCCGGCAAATGAACAGCTCCTTATGGAGGAAAGGACGTAGACAAAATTTCAGATTGATGTCTCGAAATAAGATATGGCTAAATCGACTCAGCTCATCACGCTAACTAACTTTTGATGTTACAAACATCGTGGCAAACTTAATATGCCCCGTAAAGGCTAGAAAAATGTTTTATATGTATATAGTAATTTTTTTATAATATTTTTGATTTCCTTATGTCAATTAGCGCGCATCTTGCAACCAGGGAAAAATTTGACGAGTTTGCTTGAAATTTTGCCCTTCCAAAGGATTGACTTAATTCACGGCATCATTGAAGGTGTTGAAAAGTTCTTTTGAAAGTCTTCTTTACTCAAACACAACCGTTTGAGTGGCCTGGAGCAATCAGTGAAGGTCGGGAAGTTATCGAAAACTTGCCTCATGTAAGTCGTTTATACACCTTTCTTAATGATGGTTATCATCGGAAAATTTAAAGAAACAGTGCTTGAAAATGTAAGTATCATCATAAAGAGACAGCAGAGTATCTTAATATATATTCTAGAACCACTTAACACATTTCTTTTATTGCTTCGTATATGAAATTAAAGAAACAGAGGATCTTAACATCTCTTCTGGAACGCCGCAATATCTTTCGGTTAATGTTTTGGATATGAAACGAGTCAATGCTTGACTCATACCAAAATACCTGATTGGTTTGCAAAGCTGAGATCCATATATTTAACGGACACATCATTATTGGTGATGGAGTGTAGATTTAAGAATTAGAATTAAAAACAATCTAACAATCTAGCTCCAAAAATAAGCCGATACCGATAAACTAAAATTTGGAAATATCATAGCCGAAACCTATAACAAGTGTATGGATTATTGAACTAAACTTTGGCGTGATAGTGTTTGGTCAAGAGGCTATTTTGATGACGACAATAAAAGTTTGTAATAAATGTTGTGCAAATATTATTTGTTTATCAGTGCTGTTCACATTTGATCAGACTATAAAAGTTGTTTAATAAATATTTTAATCTTTTAAACTTGTTCACCAAATGGTTGTTTGTACCACTTAAATGTAATAGAGTTAGATACAGGGTTAAGGATATATTCAGTGATAAAGATGTTGTGTCGAGTTTAAGTGACGGTTTACCTATCACACCACTGTAATCGCACCACTGTTCACAAAACGCCATTCCCATTCACCACTCCCATAACTTTCCAGTATACAAATCAAGAGCCAGACAGTATATTCTGATAAAACTTTGCAAAAATTATGCCTTTGAGCTGTGTCGGCTTACAACGAAAAATTGTTCACGTCGGATAAAAACTATTCAAGATTCCAAACACACTAGCTTCTATTGCGAATTTCTTAATAATAATATCGGCGAATCTGTCAGACATACTATTGTAGTACTTATATTGATATTTGAAGGTTGAGAGAGTATAAAGTGTTCGATTGCACACGAGCTTTGCTCTTACCTACCGTGTATTTTATGTTTTTTGCAGCTATGAACTATCACATGGCAATTCAGAAAACTTTTTTACTAGCATTGCTAGCTGCTTCATACAACTTTTTTCTCACAAAATTCATTTTCATTTAGGGACACAATAATTATTGTACGCGCTATCTACGCAGCAATGTGCTGAAGCAAGCATGGAATTGAGAATAAGCAATTCACACAATTGCCAGGTCGATTAATCAAGAAAAAGTCAGAAGTGCAATTATTGCAGATAAGTCACCGCAACGGCTGCTAGATAAAACAAATTCGAAAACACACGAAACAAAAGCTTGATAATAGCGCTAAGTACAAGCAAAGCATGAGAGGAATGTTGAAATTAATTTCCACAAGCAACAAACAGTGCCGCTGCAACATTTGCTGTGCAGCATACAGAGTAGCTGCTGCTAGCAGCTAAGTAGTGTTGTTGTTGCTGTTACAACTATTACTCCACTTCATGCTCCATGGTGCAGCACTAATTCGACGCGACGCCCGAGCAACAGTAGCAAGCACAAGCATACAAATTTGTTAAATGTAAAGATATATGCATGTGTTTGTGTGTGTGTGTAAATATGTAGCAGCAGAATACATGATTAAAATATTAAATATAGGTATTATATAGACACTAAACTCTTTTATATATAATATTTACAATGTCTACATAAGCTTGTGTTGGTGGTTACGCATGCGGTGTGCCAACTCACTGCATAACTATGTATACCTATATGAGTGTGTGTGTGTGCTGTGCACTCTGGTGTGTTCTGTTCAGGCAGCGTGTGCATTCAATTGATGTGGCAGCTGCCGAAGTTGCCAACTTTTCCGGGCATGCAACCGCAAGTGCTCCAGTATCGGAATGCTAGCCTGCAACCGCGTGAACTCTCCACACATATGTGCAGTTGTTTTTGTTACCCTAATTGTTGTTGTTGTTGTCAGCAGTGCAGTAGAGATTAGCATTCATACTTTGCCTGGTTTACAACTCCAGCTATTTCTGCTACATCAAACTCAAATGGGCGGAAGTGAGTGTTGCACAGCAATCAAGCAACTTTTGATTGACGCGGGGGTTGGCGGTAGGCGGCAGGCGGCAGGCGGCAGGCGGCAGGCGGCAGGCGGCTGAGTGCTATTCTGCTTTTGTTAGCGCAGCCACTTTGCCAACTCTCGACTCTATTGCTATTACTAACCACATGTTTACATAAATACATGCGCATAGTTAATGCAGACACACACACACATGTAAGCTTAAAGCACACATACACACATATGCACGCACACTTGCTCATCACCTCATTTAGTGTTTTGCTTTTACTTTGTTTTTGTAATTATTTAATTTTAAGCACCTCAATACATGTGCTGCAGCAAAGCTCTCAGCACTCACACATAAATCTTGCTTTTCAATGTGTGGATGGGAGCATATGTGTGTGTGCAAGCATGCCTGTGTGTGATCTTGCGGTTTTGCTGATTATAGAATTTATATCTTATTTGATTTTATTATACCCTGAACAGACTAATTTTAGTTTGCCACGTAGTTGGTAATATCCTTAAGGAAATGACGTATATCCAGTAAATATACGAGCATTTATAAATTACTAGTATCACCGTTTTTGAGATATCGTTCTTAAATTTTTCATGCATCCTTTTCTACTCAAGAAGCTGCTAGCTTGCCAAAACCGTTGATATCGGACCATTATAGCATAAGCTGCCATACAAACGGATCGATCGAAATCAGGGGCTTGTAAAGAAACTTTTTCATTCTTGTCGGAGGATGGAGTCATGTGTAGAAGTTCAAGCAAGTGAGGAAAGTTTTCTGATCGCCATTCACTTGGGAGTGGCCAGAAACGATTCTTTTACATATGACTCAAGCAGCTCACGACTTCCCGTCCTTGACCAAGTATCCTCTGGGTAGCCTAAGAACATCCGTTTGAAGGTGAGCTAAAGTGAGAAGGCGAAACATTCCCTGCATAGGGTTGTGCGCTGGGTTTGGGACCCGCCACGTAAAAAAAACCACCCCAATGACAACGCAACAACAGCCTCAGATGAAAGACCCCACTTTTGATGACGACTATGGCAAACGAAATAAGGACTACGAATTGAGGGCATGCACCTGTAATGTCCGGTCCCTTAATTGGGAAGGTGCCGCTGCCCAGCTGGTAAACTTTTTCATTTGCCAAGTTATTTTTAGAAACCTTGGCATAAATTACTATTTAAGACAGTACTCTGGATACGATTTCAGAAAACAGAGGTCCACTATCGATGCTCTGTAATAAATTGTCGACACTGCAAGATGTGTAGTAAGTGGCAAAAGATAGAAGGGTGGTACAAAAAAATAGTATCTGCTGATAAACCTGGTTGTGAAGAATGCTTTCAAATCTGCTAAATGAAAAAACATATTCGGAACCCTATATGACGTACGCGTCCCTCAATATCTTATACAGTAAATCTCGGTATGAGTTATTTTGAAAATAGCAGGCTGATCTATGACACCAACACAGGCACCAAGCGCTACACTATTTCAAGTGGAGTACCACGTGGTTCAGTATTGGGCCCTTCTTTATAGATTCGCGTGAATGATGGGGTGCTAAGAATTCCAAAGTCAAAAAACGTTAAGCTAATCACATAAGTACGTGGTCGTCCTTATAGTGGTAGCTGTAGCTAAACCATTTTATGACCTTTAAAATAGATGTAATGAATGCATAAATGGTCTGCGCCAATGGTTTTCTTCCATTAGCATGAAACCGAAGTATTGCTCAAAGGTAGCAGGAAAATTGAGGAAAAAGTATATCTCACTATAGGAGAGTGTGCGATTATTTCACAGCCACAGTTGAAGTATTTAGCGGTTAATATTGGACACCAAACTGCAATTCTAGCAGCACTTGGTATACACACCAGTTTCAAGCCGTATTCAACATATGACAGACCAACAAATGCGGTGCTTAGACTCAAGCAATACGAGTAAGAGTAACAAATGTTTTTCGAACTATATCCAGCGAAGCAGCTGAAGTACTAGAAGTATGTCGCCCAGAGACATCCAGGGAAACGATTTCAGACGATTATATGAGCTATCGGCGCCATTTGCAGAAATCAAAAAAAAGCGAGGAGAGTAAAAATACACAATTACAACATTGTTGTCCGAAAAATTAATAAAATTGGGCGAAAACTTGACCAAGCACCCATATAACCAATAGCAGGATTTTCGAACGCCCGGTTGACTTTACTCCAAATGATTGGAGATTGCTAGACCCTAGGCCTTTTAATTGCATGTAGTATTGGTAGTATAATTAAATTTGAATTAATATTAACTCCTTTATACCTAATATAAGATCTTCAAATTTTCGTCAAAATTAACTGAAAATATTATCAGATATACTTAAGCTTAATGGCAAAAATATGTGAAATTCTGCGAATTACCCTAATTGCCAAAAAGTACTATACGCAATTATTTGCGTTTTTCTAACAATCTTTAAGTCAGATACGTCGGCTAGTTTACGAGTTATATAAAGTATATGTATGTATATGTAAAATTGCTTGGATTCAAATCCACTGGTTGACGTTTTGCATCTTAAGGTACTTCCCTCCCGATAACTGTCGTAAACGGCAATCGTATGGACCGTGCGGTTGCACCCCAACTTAGTCTTACCTTACTTGTTTATAAATGTATCTCTCTTTAGTTGATTGTTTTTAGTTTATTTTGCGCCTGTTGCTTTCCTTACCAAACTTTTAAGTGGATTTTGTGATTTATGTATTTCAAGGATTTTATACAAAATGACATAAATAGAGAAATGTTTTTAACTGTACAACCAAGCATTTAAGCGGATTATTTTTGATAAAATACATGATGGAGGAGTCAGCAATGGCACTCTTATTGCTTGCAACTAGCTGGTAGGTGGTACATATATATTTTACTAACATACTTACATACATAATAATAACTTACTGCGTTTTGGAAATTAAAATATACAATTTTTTTCGGTTTATCGTTTTACTAGTTAAGCTTTGTCTCTTCCTAAATATTTTTCAAAAATTTAAAGAAAAGTTTTAAAATATTTGTTATAAAAATGTGTTTAAAATATTTAATTACGAAGTGCAGCCTAGTCAAGGTGTAGTGAGTACTCCATCATCATTTCAGTGTCGGCTTTCAAAGCAATCACCGTCAACTGCAAAGCCGAAGGCTAGCCAGAGGGAACATGTACGTCTCGCTCACATTAGAATGAGACAAAGTGGGATCTCTATTTACACCTTTCGTTCTATCATTGGATCTGCTTAGCAGACAGGCAGTACGACTACTAGATTCTTTTCGCTTTGTCGATGGTTTATGATCTGTATTGAAGATTTTAGGTAACACAATGCAGCGACGTTCAAATATTTCTAGTGTGATCTGTATTAGGATCTAACTCATAACCTAGCCTAATCTGACATATTATCCAATGTTCAAAAAATTTAAACTTATTTTGGTGATTAGCGGCAAGTGTAGATGTTTCCTATAACGCTGCGTAGCCCCAGGAACTTACAGCTCTACATAAAAATCAGTAGCTGACAAAATCTCTACTGAACAGCTGGATCAAAAACCCATAAAACGAAAACCAGAAAACACTCCTTACACGTTCGAAAGACTTTGTTTCGTTCAGAGCATTAGATAATCATAAATATTTGTGGTTCATGACGTCGGATTCAATTTAATCACTAGTCTTTTAACAATATCGGAAATCACAGTCTGAATAATCTGTAAAACATAGTATCCAAAATATTTTGGCAAACTTAGCATACCTTATGTTTCTTACTTTATGGTTCAACCAGAACAGTTTGTCTAATGAATATGTTATAATTTTGCGTACCCCACGAAATTATAATATTATCTGTAAAGAGCTATTATGAAGTGGTGTGAAACAATTCGAGAGAAATGGTCGGGAAATTATTGGGGTCTTGCGCTTTGACAACTGCGAATACCACAGTATATGGAACGCTGAGTTGTACGAAATATATGACGACAGTGGAAGAAGAAGACCTCTACTCCGTTGAAAAGACCACTTGAAAAAGGATCTCGAAAAAGAAAAACGACTGGCGCGGTGTTGCAAATTCGGCTATAACCTCGTAAGCGGTGACTATACCGATAAAGAAGAAGAATTATTAGCTGAGAAACATATCTTTGGTTATTGAATTTCATATGCACAAACTAATCCTTAGGTATAAATCGTATATAAACGACCAATCAGATACAATATAATAGCTATAAAATATATTCCTACCTTAATACGACCTCCAAACTCCCTTGCTTCATTTATAGAAAAGTTAAAGTGCACTTCAGCCTTTACTTGGACAAAACTTAAAAAAAAAACAAGTAAGGAAGTGCTAAGTTCGGGTGTCACCGAACATTTTATACTCTCGCATGATAAAGTGATAATCGAGATTTCAGGCGTGGTTGTGAACTGATTTCACCCATATCTGGTACATGTCATCAGGGTGTTAAGAAAATATTATATACCGAATTTCATTGAAATCGGTTGAATACTTCCTGAGATATGGTTTTTGGTCCATAAGTGGGCG
>NW_017534630.1:530420-588088 GCF_001853355.1 Bactrocera latifrons
AATTTTTACTCAAGTTACAGCTTGCACGGACGGACGGACAGACGGACGGACAAACATCCGGATTTCAACTCTACTCGTCACTCTGATTACTTTAGTATATATAACCCTATATCTGACTCTTTTAGTTTTAAGACTTACAAACAACCGTTATGTGAACAAAACTATAATACTCTCTTTAGCAACTTTGTTGCGAGAGTATAAAAATATCAACACAATTAATACACGCTGTCATTTATTCCAAACCTTTATTTCCCCTTTATCTAACAGAAAAAATATTTGCACACAATTGTTAGATTAAAATCACCGCAACGCATATTGATATTTTTCGTACATTTCCTTTTCCTTCTGCTTTATCCTACCACCATCGCCTCAGACACTCGCTCATATGTGCAAGCTTGTCTAATTCATAGCCAAACCCATAATTTGTTGATGTCATGCCGGCAATAATCGCTAGGCTAAAACAAAAGTCACGCTGTCATGCCACGCAGAGGTTATTCCTATTCCCTTTGTCAGCAACCTTAGTTTGCACTCTTTTATCTTAACTAAATTGTTGGCTAGTAATAAATGAGCGGCTCTAGCATTGCTATAATGTCATGACTTGTGTGCCGTGCATGGCAGACGTGTCGTACTCCCTACACTGAATTTTTGTGCTTACTTTATGTTTTGTTTTATATCCGAAACGTTTTGTTGTGGCTGCTTCACTCCACTTTGTTGCTATTTTTTGTATATTCTGACATTTTTGTAACGCAATATTTTCTCACACACTTGCCCTAAAACTCCTATTTGCAATTTTTGTTTTCGTTTATCTTAATAGAAATCTCTGCTTTTGTTTTAACCCAAAAATATGTAGACAACTTAATAAAATTGGAGGAAAAAAGAAAAATTAAATTGAGCGGAAAGAGTGGAAATGAAAAAGTAAGAGATCAGTGAGCAAAATGTGATTAAAGCTTAAATTTATTTAAAAAAAAAGAAAAACATTCACATTTAATACAAACCCTACTGAATTTTAAACTTCCAACCAAACAAGTAACCCCATAGCGAACTTGCACTTGTATGCACCAAGTTCCAGAGGCAAAACTAATTTGTGAACTGCAAGCGACAGCATGATAAATTGAACGTCAAAGGTGAGCGACATGCAAAACAAATGTACAGGAAGAATTAAAATACAACTCAAGCAACGAGACAAAGAGTCAGACAGACACTTTGAAAGGTGAGTCAAATCAGACGCAATCACCATTATATGTCGCACAATGCGACAACAGCTGACAGCAGCAGAAAACTACACGCAGACAAATAATATATTTGCACATAAATTTAGCGAGACAATTTAAAATTCAACTGTAAACACAGTGACACAATACAAAATTAGCAAATATTTGCTTATTGAAAGCTATAGATGTGGGCCCCACTAACAAATCAGCGAATGCTGTCAATGCATGCATAAAATCCATTAATTGCTTAATAAGTTGAGGCTTTAAAGTGATTTAAATATTTAATTCACGCACTAATTAAATCCATTAGTAATAAAAAAATTTGATTTATTTCATACATAGTACAATGCATAAGCTGCCGGCGGTTGCCCTGACGTATACGTAACTTTTCTTTTGTATTCATAAATTTTTTTCTTAATCTTGGATCTCCTAGTTAAAACGAATATTTTCCTTGCCATTACCCAGCTCGAATAGCATAGCAAATATACAATAAAAGTGTAATGCTTTATGATGTAATATTATAACCAGATATTCTCAAATGCCCTTAAACTTTTTTTGCATTTATAATTCACTTTATTAGAAATAAATATATCATAACTAACGTTCTTTTTACTGTATAAGTATACATAAATGTACAGTTCTGTTCGAGAAAAAAAATTAATTCATGTAGGCGATTTGTTGTCTACATGGAATTCTCGGAACTCGGCTACAGAAATCTATATTAAATTCTGATATTCTTAAGTGAAAGAAATAATTGTTAATTTTTTAAAAATGGGAATGGTCGACATTGCTTTCGGAAAGGAAAATTTTTGCGTTTTGCTTTTTCAATAGGGACGCTATAAAAGTAGACCGATAAGGCCAGCAAACGATGCCATATTTTTTTTCGCTCTTTCGACATTTCTCTTCAGTAAGGTTTTTCGTTTCTTCATATAAAAATATATGATGCAATTATTAAAATTGACTACAGAAATTCGAAGTCAGTGACCTAAACTTTAAGATAGCTGCCGCTATCGCAATAATTGAGGAAGACCCAAATCAGTTTCTAACACGTGGTTCTCAAGTGTTGGACAAATTTAGCGAAAGATCTTGAAAATGATTCGGATTTTCATAGAAAATATATTTTCGAGATGAGGCTAATTTCTAGCTGAGTGATTTCGTCAATAAGATAAATATGAGTTATTGGTCGTACAGCAATCTATACAGTTTGGTGCTTTTGATGAAAATACCTTGAAATATAAAAAAGGGTTTCTCAAAAGAACTGGAATTTGGTTAATTAGATTGTATGACAGCTATATGCTTCTTTGTAAAGAAGGTGCCAAATTTTTAGACCTATAACTCAAAAAGTGAGCGAATAAATAGCGTATATATAAATCTTTGATAAATGCTAACCTAAAATCATCAAAAATACCAAAGATGCTTAAAAGTGTGTACATAAAATGGCGACTTGAATTTGCTAGAAAGTTTATTAAAAAGCAATGTTTGTTTGGCCAAAGATTATATGAGGCGATGAGTCAAAGATTGTTCTATTCGACTCAATTAAAGGAAAATAATATATATATACTCTCTAACCGGCAATTCAACGCAAAATACACCCGAAAGACTATGAAGCATGGAAGCCTGAAGAATAATGTTATGAGAAGCTTTCCTGAAGTGATTTTTTTGTAGTGGACCTTTAGGGAGGAGCACTGGGATTATGGAAAACAGCATTCTGAAGGACAACATCACGGTAGCGCCAATGTGTAGCTTTAAAAGAACTGAACTGAGCTTTCGTTTCAAACGAGTGTGTGATAGTCAAGTTTTGAGTTTTTCGAAAGCTTTAACCATGTACAAATTTTTGTCCACAAAAAGTGGAAATAAAATAAGCTTGTTTTAGCTTGATTAATGGCTTTTTGTGCACTTTGGTTGTTCTTATTAGTATTAACACTTCTGTACAAATCTGGTATATGTAATATAGGATTTAAACGAAGGGCGATAAAAAATATATTTTAAGAAATATGCTTAACAACAAATGAATTGTTACAAATTATTGTACATTTTCGTTAAATCACGTGCTTCATGGTAATACGTAACATTTTTATTTTATTTTTATTTTGAATGAAATGATTTGAATGAAATTAATATTGATCTAGATTAATTTTTTACTACAAAGAATTGCTAAATATAAATTTTTAAGATTCGATGAGGTCGAACAGGTTTGTTTTATTAAAAGTTATTTCTCGTTACTAAACCTTATCGGCACCACAAACATATTTTTAACCAATTTATTTATTCGTTCTTGTTGTTTCGCCCAGCGTAGTCTTCTGCTATGCAATTCGGACAATTGCAAAACCGCTACTTGTTGTATTCTCAATTTTTTGTTTTGTTTTTTTATCAATTTTCTTTTTGATTTGTTTGCATGTGCTTATTTTTATTTTGTTGCTGACTGCTTACACGGAATACAAATTGCTTCGCTGACGTTAAGTATATTTTTTCGTATGTAACACATTCTTGATTTTACTTTCCCACAACCCTTCGGTGACCCCGTCAAACAATTTAGCTGGCATGCGTCTTACGCCTCAATGTTAACAAATCATTACGAACAATGCGTGATGGCGAACCGCTTTGACAGTTATGTAAGTGATTCTTTTTATTTTGCTGTTGCTTTGTGGTTTACCTTTACATTTTTCACTTTTCCTTTGTTACGAATTGATATTGTTGTGCGGCATATAGTAAAGAAAGGGTTAATGCTTTTGGCTAAAATATGTATCTAAGCAAACGTTCACCCTTTTTATATTTTCCCACAAATGCCTTGTTGACTTATAATTTGGGGACTTTTCGTGGTGTAAGCAGTTGTTTCATTGTTTATTTTAGCTACAAGTTAGACGAAAAAATTTACATATATTATATAAATTTTTATTTAATGTATTAAAAATTCTTATTTTTGTTATTTTTATACCATGAACATATATTTGGTTTGTCACGATGTTTGTAACACCAAACAAGAAACGTAAACGATTATATATGTAAGTACATATAAATGATGAGTGTGAGGAGCTGGAAGAAGTTTAGGTTTTTTTGTTTTTTGTTTGTAAATAAATTTAGAACATTTTTCTCTAAGCCATGTTTATCCCTTTAATGATCTCCATCAGTCAACTTATTTTGCTCTCATACACGTTTGCATTTTCCGCCAATGAAGACATCTTTACTTAGACTGATGCGCGTCTTGTATATACATACAAATATTAAGGTTTTATGGTGAAAAATATGCCGTTTTATCATTTTCAAAGGATTTGCTTCTATATAATTTATATTGTTAAATGCAATTTTTACAAATTCTCGCATTTTTTTTAAAACATAAGAATATGTATTTCTTTGGAATATATTTGAGAATATTCTCGGCTTGTGAAGCTCATTTTGAGACTCTACTCCTCAGCTGCTTCTTTTGTTCTCTTCCTCTTTTATACTTTATTTTATTATGGCAATCTCTCAAAAGTATATTTTATATCATGTAAGATGAACTTATGTAAAACACAACGATTCAATTATAGCAATTTGAAATAAATACAATTTCTCCATCCAAAATATTTAGCCATCGTTTTCTTTTCTTTTCTACAACAATATGTGGATTTTCTTAAAATCACGACAATTGTTTAGTGAGAAAAAAAGGTCTTTCTACAAAGTGTCTTGCCACAAATTAATTTGGCATTTATGTCCAGAGAGTATATTTTTAACCAATTTATTATTATTATATATTGATTATAACAGATCGTACCTCACAGTTGAATGCCATATTTGATAGTAACACTTTTTCAAATATTTCAGAAAGACAGGGCAGAAGACTGATTAGTCTGTATGAAAACAGCAGTGTGAAGTCTTTTCCAAGTTTATCTATCAGAATAATCGGCGATTTTTTCCATGAAATTGGATAGTATCCAACACTGAGAAGTGAGAGCAAAGACAGAACCTCTGCAGTAATATTTAGTGACTCAATTAGCATTTTTGAGGTAATGTAATCTTGTAATGGCGAATTTTTGGATTAAATTCTTTTATGATTCTAATAAATTCGGAAGGTGAAGTCTTATAAAACTCGAATGACTCGTTAACTGTGTTGGGGAAGATTGACAGCTTAAAGTTGCTCTTTTGGCAATTAGGTTGAAATACTTTTTCCAAGTGATTTACAAAACAATTAGCCTTTTCCTTGTCACTTCGGGTCCAATCTCCTCTAAAATCTCGTATAGGCATGTTGGGCTTGACTGGTGGCTTCATGGACTTTGCGACTTTTCTAAAGAAATTTTCTTGCTTGAATTTGGACACAGCTCTCTATATATTTTTTGGACACAGCTCTCTATATATATTTCGGTGTTGGTTACTATTTCGCGTTTAAGTGCTTTTTTTTAATTCACGTACAGCAGATTTCAATTGAATCTGACTAGAAGGGAAGCGATTTATCTGCCATTCTCGTCTTGCGCGCCTTTTCTCATTTATAAGCTTTTCTATTTCTCTATTAGTGATTTTTCTGCGAACAAGCGGCTTATAATTTTTATTTGGTGTTGCTACAACAGCTGCGCTAGTTATTATATAATCATTAAGTTCACTTACGCTTTCGTCAATATCTCTTCCTGTATTTATTTTATACTCAATATTAATGTGGCTATTCAGGTATTTTTTATATTTTACCCAGGTCGTTTTACATCTGACTTTTGGATCAACGAATATGAGTTGTTCAATTTTATCTTAACTCTACTCGGTTGAATATGGCTAATTGCCTTTAAACTGTGTGCGCGCGTGATCTAATTCACAGTCAAAAATAGTTTAATGAAAGCAAAATCCATAATTCAACTTTCTATAGCTTATACATTTTTAAGAAAATGCCTATTATAAGGAACTAGAAGTTTGAACATATTAGAAATAAATGCGGCAACACGCTTAAGTTTAAAACCATAAATAAGTTGAATTTCGCAAATGTCCTGCGATTTCCAAACTACCTTCAAAAATTTATAATATTTTTTTCACGAAATCAGCTGGCAACTTTATAAACCAATTTTTTATCAAAACTTTTTAAAATACCACTCCCGTGACCAGCTATTTATTAATTGTCAAATTATTTTAAATTCATTCAATTAAAGCTACTCCAAAGACCTTTTTGATCCTCTCTAGCTGTAATAGTTTTACATAAACCCACAAATATAGAAATCAACCGTAGTTCATGCAAAATGCCGAGTCGGCAAACTGCAATATGATCCCAGCCAATGCTATCAACAGTTGATTGCCAAATTTGTACGCAAACTTTATTTTCTTTACGCAGTATAAAAACCTTTTTGATGCCAATCAGCTTGTCACAAATTGCCCCACTGCGTATACGCAACAATTTAACTAAACTTTATTTTCACTCGCCTCAACGCTCGAACGCCCAACGACCAAATGTGCGCAGCCAATTGCATTGCCATTATATACCAAAAAATGCAACTCAATTCTGTTTGCCACATGTGGAATGGAAAATTTGCTGCCAATTCGATGCAACAACAACAACAGCAAGAGCAGCTGAAGCAAAAACTCATCATAAAAATGACTGAAGTAAGCTGCGCAAATCGCATTCAAACAAATTTGTGAAATCACATGAACGAAGTTGTGCAGAAAATATGAAAATATGTAATGCACAAGCAGCAATGGAGCGCAACGGCGAAAAGAGAATGCTAAACTACAAAATGAAATGTGAAAATTTTGCAAAAAAAAAGTTCAAATTTTTTTAATAAAAAAACTTCACATAAAAGGTGTGAAAATTGGCAAAGTGCATGCAAAAGCGATGAGAGATATTTACAAAACGTGTAATAATGATAAAGAAAAGCAAAATAACTATAAAGCGAAAAATTGAATAACAACACATTCGTAGATATAAACGCGCACAGCAGAATGGCGAACAGAAATTGCATTGTCACTGCCAGCACAAATCTAGTGTTTGATTTATGTGCTCTCGATGTGACAGCATAATAAAGTGAAATGGCGAATATGCAACAACAATAACAATGGCGAGTGCAAAAAAGTTAAGCAGAATCTGCCGGCACGACTATCTATCCAAATGGCATATTCCTTGGCGAATGCTAACGTAAAAGCGTTGCACTTGCTGTCGAGCATAACACAAACGAATAAAAACATGCATATGTACACACATATATGTTGCATGCGTTTAGTATCTAACAGCAATCTGTATGGAACACAATCCTGCAGCGTATCATTGAAAGTAAGTTTTGCTTTGTTCGCTTAGCTGCGCACACATATCGCTAACGGTTTATTTGCAACAAGCTGCACAAGCATTCGCATACGCACACATCTATAGACACATATATACATGCAGCACATGAAAAAATGCATTGCTGTATGCAACTAGGCATAAACCATGATAAATGCATCGTTTCCTTTATATATACAAATTTTTCGCCGTCAGCTGGGATATGTTTGAGTTTGTTTGAGTTTTTCTAACCGTCAATGTTGTTGCTTTTGGTTTTCCAAACTAATGCAAATTTTCTAGTTTCGCAATGAAAAAAATAAGTTTAATATAAAATATATACATATATAGAGAATTGGTTTGACAAATTGCCAAATCAATCAAAGCTATTTAAGAAATGTCTTCAGTTCAACTCAGTGATCCTTGTTTTGTCCAGTTTGGAATGCTTAGAGGTAATATACCACATATATACTTACTTAAACATGTTTATGTAAAAAAAATATCAACTTCGGTTGCGCTGAAACCATAATATTCTTAAAAAAAAAAAAAAAAATTCCATACAAGAAATCAATTTTGATCGGTTTGTTTGTATGGCAGACATATTATATAGTAGACCGTAAAACTTGTCCGTAAAACTTGTTCGAACATTATTAAGTGACCTTTGACAATAATGGTTGCTAAATTTCATGAAGATATTTTGTCAAATGTAATGGTTTCCGACACAAGGAGTTTGGACCGTATAATTTGCATGACCGTTAAATGGTATAGTGGTCCAATCTGAACAATATATTTGAAGATTTTACAATACCTTTAGACAATAGTCTCGATAATTTGGCATATTAATATTTTCTCCACAAGAACTAGATTTATATATGTAGGCAGATGCCTCCTATGGTACTGGTAAATGAGCAATTTCCTGAGCAAAACCTAATTTCATATCGATATCTTAAGAGCTGAAGGAATAGTTCGCCTATATATACAGGCGTGAAGACCGGCGGACACGGCTAAGTCGACTTTGCTCGTCATACTTACGAGTTTAATATACCACGTTCAGTGTAAAATATAAGAGAATTTATTACTTTCCATAATTGATCAGAAATAGAAAAAGATGTAATCTAATTTTGCTTAATAGGCTTGCCCAAAAACTGTTTGATTAATAATAAAAAAGTTTCATAATTATTAAAAATTTAGTTTGAGTCGTCAACAGATAAAAATCTGCTTTAGCTGATCATTTTCCAAGGAAAAAAAAAACAAATTTATTACATTACTGGTTTCTTGACTACATTTTATAAACAGTTTCTTTAGTTTGAGTAAAAAATTCTACAGAAAACATTGAAAATTGATTGATCCCTTCCACAGTGGCTTAAGAAATCCGATCTTCATAAAATGTCTTTCGTCGCACTGATTCGAATCGTTTCGGAGAATTTCTGCCTGTAACATCAACACCAACACTGTAACACCAATCATGAACATTTTTTAAGAAAATTCGCAAGATATACATTTTTTCTTGAATACCCCCTGTTCGTGTGTGCACTATACGTTCCCACTTGTGGATCGAATTCAAGTATCTTCACAGCAACATCGAGTAAAATTACACATAAGACACGGATAATAATGTTGCAATAAGGAGTATCACAAAGCAATGGAAAAGTTAACGGCTATACTAAAACACATTTTTTGGCGAACTTCTTTTTTTTTTTTTTTTTTTTTAATTCAACATAGTGATACATTGATTGTAGTGACACTTTTTGATACGATTTTGTCGTACGATTTGTCTTTAGCTTTAAAATTGGCCTCAGTTTCGGGTATCATGTCTCCATTTTACAAAAGTTTCTTCTCAGTAAGCATACTTTTGAGAACACGACAATAATCACTACCAATTCGAAGACCAATTTTGGATTTTTGTCATCGTTTTAACTGACTTTTGACCTATCTGCAGCGAAACAGCTATTTCTTTTCCTACAAATGCGTCCGTTTTTCGAAGATTTCGTCCTTCAAATGGTCGAGCAATGCTATGATGGTACTTCCTTTCCGAGGAAGTCAATAAGAATTATGTCATACGTATTCCAAAACCATAACCTTGACTGCCGACTTTTGCGTTTTTCCGCGCTTTGCAGCGTGTTAGTCGGTTCACTCGAATGACCTCCGATTGAACTTTGGAGTGAAATGATGAAGCCATATTTCATACATTGTCTTATATAACGTATTATACTTGAACATCTTCAAACACTGCTCCGAATCATCAACACGTCGTTGGTTTTGATCAAAAGTGAATTTGCGCCGCAGTCATTTCGCGCAGAGCTTTTTCATATCCAAATATGATGCACACGTTTAGTTGATATACAAGTAAGTACTCAGAGTGCTTGCTAACTCGACCGACTTAGGGTCATTCAAAATTATTTTGTGGACTTTTTTGAGGTTTTCGTCGGCAACTACTGCTTTCACCGTCTTCGGTGCTCATTTCAATTTCATAAACTTAGCATACTAGTCATTGATTGTTGATTTTACTGGGRCAGTGTCGGGAAAGTCGTCATCGAGCAAAGGTTTAATTTCAAAAATCAAAATTTTATCAATACAAGAAATTTTTTTTACTCAATTCTTTCCACAAAAACAATTGTTGCTTCACTTAAATTAATATATTAAACTTTTACACGCATGTTTAAGGCTTTGTTTATGTGTCAGACCGGGGACTTTTCAGTTGACCTGTTATATGCTCAGGGCAGTAATGAGCTAAATATTTAGTTTAGAATTAGTATGAAACTATTCTAATTCTGACTAACATCTGACAGTTGGGCAATTCAAAGAATATGGACCAGATTCTTCGACGAAAAAAAGTAGGCTGACTTATTGTAAGTCGTACCATTTGTATGGCGTAGTAACTACCAACTAATTTGTAACGAGTCAATTTCACTACAGGGTACACATACAAGCGCGTGTACTTATTCATTTATCTGATAACATAAACTACGAATGCAAGCGAGTGAAATTGCTTTTACCGACGACGGCTATGTACAAAAGATACCAAATGCAGCGCAGCAAACGGAGCGGTCCAATTTATGCACTAAAAAGCAGCAATCACGAGAAATCAGCAGCGTCAAGCCTCGAGTGTTGTTGCTACACTTTTTTGTTTTCGCAACGTTTGTTATTATTTTCACAGCAGTAACTGTACCACTTCCACACAACTATGCAACAAACGCAATTTCATTGTATGCAGCAGCAGAAAGCCAGCGCCTGCAGTTGCAGGCTACGTGGACGACTGGTCAATTGTGAGGATGCTTGTTTATTTACTTTGAGCTGGCAGCATGCTGCGCGATTGGGTGCATTGCCACTCACAGCGTTCACATAAAAGTTCATTTAATTGAACGCAAAACAAATGTCGATGCTGCAAGAGCAACAATAACAACAACAACAGGGTGTCTGTGAATTCGAGTGTCCTGTTGGTTATTTCGCCCTGAGTTCAGAAATCTTTGTCAGCGCTAGGAGACAGTGAACCGCTAGTTGCCCATAGTACGTTATTTTTTTTTTTTTTTTTTTTTTTCCGGCATCTGCTCTCAACTGTGTCCCCTCAGCAGCATTTTAGCATTGACACAATAGTGCAACACAGCGCTTGCAACAGCAACAATAACAAGCACAGTATTGCCATCAACTGCAACGAAATATTTTGCAACAAAACCGAAACGACAACAACAACATGCACAGCATACACAACGCTACCGCAGCTGTGCCGTGACGAAAGCAAAAACAAAAATTGCCCAGCGCTGCGTCCACTGGCTAAACGTAGTAAATTGCTGTATCTTCTCATCGTCGTCATCATCATCATCAACATCAACTGGCGACCAACAGCCAACAGCAGGCGGCAGACACTCCGCCAGCTACATAACCATGCGGCAATTCTACCGGCAGGACTCGCTCCTCACAAATTGTAGCAAAATATTTGCAATGTATTGTCATGTTGCAATGTTGCACTGTGGCAATGTGACAATGTTGCAAAAAGCAACAAATGATAGCTTGTGGAGTCAGTAAAGCGTGACGAGTACAAAACTCTGCGCTCTCGTTGCAACTCTGGGATTAGCTGACATTCGCTTTTCGCCTGGTTCATCCCCTCTTTGCCATGCCCCAAATCGTTATGCCAATCCCAGCGCTGAGTCAGCACAAATTCCATTTTGACTTCGTACTCGCCGCACTGTGTGGAAATTTGCATTACGCCGGCAAAGGAATGAAGCATTACATTTGACATGGAGTCTTTGGGTCTTGCCTCGCCAAGCACGGTGTCCTCCATGCGCATGTTGGTGCTGTGCTAAGTAGTGTTGGGAATGGAATCAGGAATTTTTTGCGCGTTGACTGGTTTAATGTATTTATTCGTTGCCAGCAAAGTCAGTGATCTTTCAAATATGAATTTTCTTGCATTCTTAACACAATTTTTTTTCAAATTACGCTAAGCGTTGGGGAGGAATATTACAACTTTGCTAATAATCCACTTATCATGTTGTTGTGGCATGTACTGCGTTCTTCATGATTTGAAATCGTGTTAAAATTTAGTTTGTATGAGGGTTAATGCAAGTGGAGCGGCATTTCTGGAACACTAAGTGAGGTTGCATTTTAGATATCATTTGCGCAAAAATATGTAGAGATATGAAAGCATTTTTGCGGGAATTTTATTTACTAAATTAAACATAATTGCAGGTCAATGGGATGTAGTCGCCTGCAAATATAGAAGATCCTTCTAAAAGCTTACTTGCTTCCTTAGAATAACATGCCTGTGATAATTCAGTAATCTTTTTGTGCGATGTTGCAATTTCTTCTTTACAATTCTTGAACTGCTACAGAAAACGCCTATAGAGCGGTACAACTATTCAAGCGGTGCTTTTGTCATTACACATGTCCCCTTGTTATAAGACCTATCGACAAGTTCGAGTATCTTATATAGAATAAGTTTAGTAAAAAAGACATTCATAATTTTGTCATTAAAATGCTAAATGAATTAGCACAGTTAGAGTGCGAAATCCAACTCAGAATAACTCTTGCCAACAGGTGCTACTTCGGACTGAGTAGGCAATTGAGAAATAAATTCCTCTCTCGACGAACAAAAGCCAAACTCTATAAGTTTTTCATTATTCTCGTACTGCTATATTGTGCAGAGGCATGGACGATGACAACATTTGATGATTCGATGTTATGATTTTTCGAGAGAAAGATACTACGGAAGATTTATGATCCATTGCGCATTGGCAACGGTGAGGTATGAACGAATTAAGAAACAATGGATACGCTGGCTAGGTCATGTATTCGACGCAGTACCCGATGGGGGAAGTAGAGGAAGAAGAAGACTGCTACTCCGTTGGAAAGACCAGGTGAAGAAGACATCGACATATTTTTTAACAGCAGTTAGAATTTTCCGCATTTGGCATTTTCTGTTATGCTTCATCTGCGTTGAAAGCATAGAAGAGCTTCTCCAAAGCCTTTTATACACCTAAATACAAAATAATCTAAATTTTGGTAATTTAAACAACAAATGCTCATAGAAGCATAGACACATGTTAAAGACAATTACAAGCGACGATCCAAAGTAAAGAGGACTTAACAAAAAAAAACAGAAATAATGGTTTTTTCGGCAAAATCTATTTATTTTATTCAAAATAGTCTCCTTCTGCTTCAATATAGCTTTGCATGGCCCAAAAGCACATCGAACGAGTGTTTTAGCTTGTTAGCCGGTATGCCAGCGCAAGCCTTTAGAATGGCCTCTAAGCCTACATAACGCTTTCTTTTCGCGTGCAAATGCATTTTTCCAAAACGGAAAAATTCGCACGATGCCATATCAAGTGAATACGGAAAGTGGTTAATGGTTAATAGTTAAACTGTGATTTTTGGTCAAATAATCGGTCACAAGAATGTGGAATTCTGAGCAATTTCTGGTCGTCAGTCAATTTGTGCGGAATAAACCGTGCACACACGTTTTGTAAACCCAAATGTTCGGTCAAAATGCGATAAATCGATGTTTTGGAAATATTCAATTTTATTTCCATGAATTTGAATGATGAACTCGATGGAACTTCCGGTGATCGCGGATTTTGATTGGCTCACATGTTGATCGTCATTTATGTTCTCACTACTACTTTGAACACGTTGAAACCACTCGTGCACTCTGCTACGAAATAGGAAAATCATCAATTGAAACTTTTCGGTAAAAGTTTCACCAATTGCAAAACAAAATTTAATGTTGGCTCTTTGTTCGAAGCTCATTTTCGCACCGCTAACACAAACATACTGACACTTAAACGCAATAACTTCACTTCCAATCGAAGAAATGCCATGAAAATCTCACAAGACAATCGTTAGCAGATCCTAACGCACCAGCCGACATATACATATATGGCGCCACCAGGGAACGCTAGATTCAAAAAGTTCTGTTTAGTTTGGAACGCTCCTTGTACTTTGTTGTTTATAATTTTTCGAAAAAGGAGAGCGATAATTAATCAGGTTAGAACGGATATAAAGTTGCCGGAATGCGATTCTTGCCTGGTACATACTTGATCGCTCAAACTGTATACTCTTTCTGAATTTGTGATATTACAAGCAGCATTTCAAATTTTTAAATTTCATACTACCTTGGAATAGCAGTCTTTGATTTTTCATATCGATATTCATGCAGTTCTAGCTGTTTTCTAGACATAGACATAGAAAAATCGGATCCCTACCTGCCACCACTTAATATTAATTTTCCGAAGGCTTTCAATATTAACATATAATATATGAATAATTATATTTCCAGAGCCTCACTCTACAATAAATAGTGCTATGCGCTACTTATACAGATCCGGTTAAAAATTTATTTAACTTCGAAATCGAATTTACATAAAAATTCTTTTTATTGAAAACAGTATAATTTTATTCACAAATATTTCTCTCTCGCTCTTGAAAAACGATCAAAAAGTTACAAAATAATAAACTTTCACTAAAAGATATGAAAACGCACTTTTTGTCAGTATAAGTGAAATATTTTTCAACAATTATTGGGAGCATGAAGTTTACATACTCACATGTACATATACGAAATAACTTCCAATTGCTTGTATATATTTGCATGCGTATTTCAATTTTACTTCATGAAAATAGTAAAATCTGACCAAAAAATAGTTGTTGCCCCCCTCAATAAAATGAAAAGTTATTGAAGCATATTTTTTCGCATCCTGCACTCTCGTACCCATTTACATGAGCAATATGTAATTTTACAAAGAAGTGCATACGAGAGCTCAGAATCACACAGAAATATTAAACAATGAATGAAATAATAAATGTATTTGCTTTTGTATATGTGCGTATGCAGTTGTGTACCATAATTAAAAAAACTAAATTAAAAGTCAAAAGGACAATGCAAGAGCAAGTAAACAAAGCAAAGCAAACTCGGCAAGTGAAAGCCAAGATGAAAAAATAAACAAAATAGTACAAAGATTTGGGTAAATAATTAACGTTTGAACAGTTCTAGAAAGTTATTTAAACGACATAAGGAAGTGTAATTAAAATTTGATTGCTAAAAATAACTGTAATATATTTGAAGAATTAACACTTGGAAATTTATTAAGTTTTAACCCATAATGTTCTACATTTTGGAAATTAGCCTGAAGTTAAAGTAAATGAAATACATTCTTAAGAAGCAGGGCGTGAGGTTATTCAATTTATTTAACCGTCCAGTTAGCTCTTTCGACAAATGTAAATCTTATTTTCACTTTAAAGTCGTTAAAAATCTACAAACTGATCGACTTCGCCGGGGCCCTAAATATGATTGTCTCTAGTACTAGATTCCAGCATATTAAAATTCATCAAGCTAAGAAATCATTGGTTTTCGAATTTTTGGTGCGGGTTGCGATAGACACCGAGAGTTGAAGAGGGAAGTGAGAAGTATTTGCTGACAAAAAAGAGAGAGGCAGAAAGGCATGAGTACAAAGAACTTGACAAGCTGGCTGATGGTTTAATGCTCGAAGTTTCTACGAAAAGATGCGGCGACCAACAGAAGGTTTCAAGTCCGGAGCATACTCTTGTAGAACCCCCAGTGGTGATCTAGCCACTGATGCCCAGAGCAAACTAAAATTATGGAGAAAACATTTGGCAATGAATGGCAATGAAATCATAGCACCAGAAGATGGTAAATCCTATTCCATGACAACGGAGCAGACGTTCCATTGACCGACCGAAAGAAGAAGTTTCAAAAACACTTCATTTTTCGAGCGAAGATTCTAGTAGACTACAGGATAGGTTAAGATAGGTGAGGCACAGAATTTTCATGAAGTTTTTAGTATTAACTCTTTGAACTATGAGTACTTCGGCGATGAGTTACTAAAGCATTAAAAACACCACCCAAACGAGCAGTTGAACGAAAATTGAAAAAGCCGAAGTCTCTATAGATAATTATAACACGGAAACTATAATAATAAGTAAAAATATTTACTTCTCTTACATTATTTCTAACCAAAACTTTCCACATAAAAGTAACCATTAAGAAAAAATATATCAGGAAACTAAAAACTTAGCAATCACGCAGCGCAATTATCCAAACATGTTGAGCCACCAACCCCACCTTAAGCCTGTTAAGAAAAAAGTCAAAACCAACCTACCGTTACTTCAATTCGACTAACATTGACACGCGAATAGCATTCAGTATTGCCTTACAATAATTTGCTTTAAGTAAACAAGCACTAAATATACTTATGTTTCTCTCAACCAGCCATCAATAAAACTCACTCAACGGTGGCCATTACTACAACATATTGGCCGCAACTCTACTGCTGGTCCTTGTGATTGCAACGAGAGCGTGTGAAACATGCCATAATACTCACATTGATGTGTAAACGGATTTACAACGAGTTCACAGCAAACTGCCAATAAACTACGCACGCCCCTGCCGCCCTCCACTCGTCGAACTTGAGTATTTGCGCGCTAATCGCTTATAATTACCTTTTATACATGCACTGCAACATAACCACACACACACTTTCATCACTACAAACACGTGCCAGCACTCTTCCTACATATTTTACGAGTATTTATACACTTTTATGTTTTGTTTACCTTTTTGTTGTTGGGGTTGGCCGAATTGCGGTAAGTATTAATAAAGAATAATTCACTTTTTGAGCATATACCGGGGCGTATACGTAACACTCATAAGCACACGTGTGGGCCGCTTATTTTTATTATGATTTGTTTTTGTTGAATGCTCATAAGTTTTATTTTATGACTTCATGGTCCCTCGTGCGTTATTAAGTTTAATTGTTTTAAGAGCATTGAGTGATTTCATTTTGTTTCCAGCCTCTCACTAATTACCGAAAATAAACTCGTGTTGGAAATTAAAAACGAAAAGTGTGTACTAATTATTAAAATTTGTAGTGGATATTCCTGGAAAAGCTGCAAAAATGGCTTTTATTTGTTATGTATTATTGCATTCGTGTGAAGTCAAGGTTGGCGTATAGCTATGGCTATGGCTATGGCTATTGTAAATATCAACAAATACAAAAAAAAAAAAAATTCTTTCACCTAGTCTTACATTCATTTAAATTTTTTAATTAGGTTAGTTAGGTGGTAAGTTGTTTTTTAGTGGTACTTCTCTCAATTGTCAAAATGTTTTCTCGTCTCTTATCTTCAATATGAACAAATAAGAATTGAGTTTTCTCAAAGGTCAAAAATCTGAAATAGTTTTAAATATAGTTTAAATATTTAACCCTGAAGCAAACTATGAAAAAAAGGTCGCCAAAAATTCCTCTCAGCTGTACCCTCGCACGGGTGTCCACTGGGCAATGGGTGACACAGCTTACAAAGTCATGATTTCAAGTTGGCTCTGTTCTTTATATGGATCCTCAGTAGTGCTAAGGGTAGAGACCCACGAATCATAAAACTCAACATGGAGGTCAACAAAGGAATGAAGCGGACTAGGATATCAATCTAAACGTCGATGGGAGACGAGACTGATATCACAGACTTCACAGCGATCTTATGTATCGCCATAATCCACACTTCCACTGCACCTGGTGTAGGTTTCAGTGGTACTACCGCCAAACCAACTTTACAGTGCTGTAAGCATAAACGAAAGAGAAATTCTTCGCTCTCCTGAGCAGCCGGCCGAGAGTTCTAACTCTGACAATAAGATAGGACCCTGTAAGAAGCCAAGCAAAGAGAGGTTGAAGGCAAAAACAAAGTACAAGGCGGCGGTCGAAATATGCAACCATCGCGAAGGCAAGTCCAGCCCGAAGGAAGAAGAGATGAAACGACTTGCTTGTGCTTGAGAGGAGGCGAGAAATCTGTGGAAAGAAATAAAAGTGAAGGTAGTGGGCCACAGACGTATTCCATCAGTTACCAAACCGAAGGAAACCATGCCTCGGGTGGTGCACCCGAAACCGTGTTCTTTCAGCTTCTAAAGCTGCCGCCTACATCCAGCTGAAGGAAACTGGTTTTTGTAGTCGGCGCTGATACTAACGCCTGTCATACGAAATTTCGATTAATTCCTTTTCACCAGTCACTTAGATAAATCTCAAAAAAATTGGGACGGGGGCATGATTGACCAAACCAGCCATATGCCACATTTAATCAGAAGGAATGGTCTGCAAATGAGCAAGTTGCAACAATTTAAATAAAAGCTTTGCGAAGACAAAGCGCAGACTTTTTTTTAAAGAAACATGTTTGAAATTTCTTTAGAGACTAAATTATTTAATATATATTCTACTTTACGGCCAAAATTTCCAAGAAATCCGCATTTCCCTGGGGACTAATACAAAAGCTGAAAGTGTACACCACTTGTTTGCTTTGCAGAGGCGTTGGCGAAAGAAAGGCAAATGTCCGCCGCTTGACAGCAACACCAACATCGGTTGTTGTTAAGATGATCGACAACAGCGATAGCAATTTGTTAGACGTATTCGCAGATCGAATTCAAATTGTGTGAAAAAATGTCCACAGCATACTTAACTTTTAGACAAATTAATGAAATGGAATAAATGTGAAGCGCCCACGTGCGACAGTTATGTGTGTGTGCACAATAATGGCTGTGTAGGTGCAAAGTACAGTTAAACGCCCACTTGGATGGAAATTCTATTACCTTTATGCTATCTTTGCTGCTGGACGCCTAATTTTTCCTTAATCTTCCAAAAAATTGCGACAGAGATAAAAATAATAATATATACTTATATATAGAGAGATAGATATACATATTTATAGACAGAAAAATTTGTGTTAGTGTGTGCTTAAATAAAATATATGGGAATTGGGCAGCAAGTAAAAGTTGGCTACACAAAAGAAGGACAAAAGGACAAGCATTTAAGAGCATATATATCTGTATGTGTGTGTACGTGTAACTGTAGCTACTCTGTGGGTGAAAGTGTTGGCTTTATTTGCGCTACCTACAGAGGAAAATTTGTGAGCACACAAGCGTAGACACACACACACACACACACAGGTATGAAGATAGACGCTGTAGAGTATGTATATCACAGACCTGCGGAGAGCAGCCAGCAGGCCAATAACCGGTCATGAGAGTGTGTTACAAAATTAAGAACAACAACAAAAAACGTAGACAACAACACCTGCCGGCTCTTGTAATAAGAAACTCAAAATTACAAGGATAAACTTTGCTTTTGCCATTACTGCGTTACCATTACTGAAGTTGTGCTGGCAGCCTTGGCAAGACAACGCTGAAAACACATACACACACATATACAGCGCCAAGAACAAGCACAAAAACAAAAAAACGCAACTCAATTGCGGCTTATTTGCTATCATGCTCTTCTCTCTGCTAACTAAGGCAATGAAAGTGAGAGATGAGTCAAGTGTGGGTGCAATAACAAAAACAAGCGCTTGCAAAGAACTTACTCTGCTGGCGGAAGACACTAAAAATTCTAGAAAAAATTGCAAAATATATAGCAAACTATGTGCGTGTGTGTGGCAACTTCGAAAGGCGGCAAGAGAAATAATAGCAAAATTGTGTGAAAACTTAAACGAAAAAATTACGAGAAAATTGAGAAAAAAATTGCAAATCTGCCAATATTACAGTGATAAGGAAAAAGGCAAAAACAAAGCGAAGTTTAATTTACGACAGCTGCTCCCCAGAATCGATGTGCCAGTATTAAAATAATATATGGTAAAAAGGTGGCTATTTTAGCAGCACAAAGGTCGAAGGCCAATTCATACACATGTTAGTTTACCTGAAATTCAATATGTCAAAAGTTGCTGTAAAATCGCCATTGGTGTCGCTTTTGAACTATGACTGTACCGCTTTGTGCTGAGTGTGCAGGGGTAAAAATATATATACGATTATATGTATATACACAGTATAGCATATGAAATGTGTCAAAAGCCCAGAAAAAAGTCAAAAGAATTTAAATATCCTTATATAGATCGTGCCGCATTGGTGTCGCTTTTGAACTATGACTACCGCTTTGTGCTGAGTGTGCAGGGGTAAAAATATATATACGATTATATGTATATACACAGTATAGCATATGAAATGTGTCAAAAGCCCAGAAAAAAGTCAAAAGAATTTAAATATCCTTATATAGATCGTGCTCTACAAGTATATGAATATAAATTAACTTGAAAACTCCAAACTTTTATGTTTAAAGTAATTTCAGTTTGTACGGCAGCTATATTTTATAGCCCTTCGATATCGGGGATTTCGACGAATGAGCAGCCGAAGCGTGTGCCAATTTTCAGATCGATATATTTTGGTCGAAAAGGTCGTTTCGTTTTTCTAACCAAACTTCAACTCATTCTTTTTATATTTATACTAATAAATAAATAAACAAATATGTATCATTTTGGTCGACCACTTTTTGCTATTTCTCCGTTAGAGACATTATTCCATCAGTGTAAAACTTTTCTGGTTTCTCGGCGAAAAACTACGACAACTTATTTTCACAGGCTTCTCTTGAAGCCAACTTTACTCCATTAAGGGATTTCTACATTGAAACAAACGGTAGTCCAATAGTGCTATATGTTGGATGCATCAAAACTTCCCAGGAAAACTCAAAGATATGTGTGGTCTAGCGTTGTCCTGATGGAAGACGAAGACCTTTCTCTTCATCGGTTTTGGCCGTTTATCGATTGCTTGCTTCAATCTCATCAGTTGTTGACAGTAAAATGTAGAATCAATCGTTCCACCAGACTGGAGCAGCTCATAGTGTATGAATCCCTTCTAATCCCACCAAACACTCTACATAACCTTTCGAGGCATCAATCATGGTTTAGAACCATTTTTTGAGCTTCACCACGCTTGCACCATGATCTTTTTCGCACATTATTGTCGTATTTGATACTCTTTTCATCTCCTGGTATCATTCGTATTAGAAATTTCTCGATATCATTTCGTTTCAGCAAAGAATCGCAGAAGTTAATTAGGTCCATTAAATTTTCACAGAAAATTCATATGATACGCAAACATCGAGCTTCTTTTTTAAATGGTTTAAAAACCATTTGATGATGAATGTTAAGTTTCTTAGCGACATCATCACTGCTTATGTCACGGTCTTGTTCAATCTTTTCCATAATTTCATTGACTTTTTCAACGATAGGTCGATCAGAGCGATGTGCATCTTTCACATCGAAATTTCCAGAACCGTAGCCAACGTATGATACAATGTGATTGGTAGTATTGGAGATACGGATATACAACTACAATATCTGCTGACAAAATACGAAAAAACTGTTTCGACTTCCCAATATATTGAAACTTAATATACAGGGTGGCTGGTGAAAGCCGCTACCAAAAAAATTAAATAACTTTTTTTCTATTTAATGAATCTGGTAAATATTTTTTTTTTTTTTTTATTTTGCAGACAGACTTTTACATTTAACAAAAATGGATAACTGGGACACTTGAAGCAAGAATTTGGATTGTCCGCGCTATCACGTACTGGAGTCCGTAGTTTCGGTTCAAAGAGAGTATAGGCGACTTGTAAGCAATTTTGCCGAGCATGGGACAGTCAACAAAAGACCTTACCATCGAAACCCTCCAGTTCGAAAGGAGGAAGCAATCGCTGCTGTAGCTGCTGCCATACAAAACAATCACGTGTTTCGGCAAGAAGCTTATCTGCTCAAATGGGTGTATGCAGACAGTCATTACAGTCAATTTGGACTTATTCCCATATAAAATTCAAATTTCCAACAAACTGAATGCTGCAGATTTAAAATCCATTATTTTTAAAATCAACTAAGCTATATTTAATAAAATTGAATGACCTTTAACATGAATAAAAGAAAAATTAATCCCATTCACTGGAAAAAAAATTATTTGAGTATCTTAATGTAGCAAAATTCATCAGCCACCCTGTACTTTGTGAAGAGTGATAAAAAAAATGTAATTTCGTTTAAAAAATTTCTCACCGGGTTATTATAAAGGAAGCCTGGGAAAACTGGGAGCAGTTTAAAGCTATACTTTAAGCCATCGGACGATAATATAATAATATTGATATTATGACTACAGGAAGACTTTCGAAAAGTAGCTTTTTGTTCACGAAATTTCAATAAACTTATGTACATGTATACTATATCTTGAGTGTACCTATTTTCCACACCTTTTGTCGAGGTATTCATCAAATGGGTTATGTAGAAAAAAATTATAAAGGAAATATGAATGGGTTGTGGAATCAGACTCTCACAGGCAAATAGTATTTCAAGCGGTTATTTAAACACTAAGTAAAATAATTAACACTAAAATTATCTTAAATTAAAGTATTTTGAATTAGTTAATGAGAAAATTAACCTTGATTAATCTTTCTAACAAAATTTAAGCGCTTTTAGTCAAACCTAACTTAAAACATGTATCAAAATAAATTAATAAGAATAAGAAAATCAAGGACCAAACCAAAAAGCGCGTCAAAGAAAATTTAGTTCTTAGGCGCTTAATCAACATTCTCTATGCTGCACCGTCAATATTTTACTTCTATTTTTTTACCAAAAGAAAGATGAAAGGCACATAGAAAGGAACCATACGACAATCAAGATTAAAGTAAACTCCAATTGCCGTAGAAGCAAACTTCAAGGCTCACTATCAGCCACCATTTCTTCAGTAGAGCACGCTAAATAGTTATCTGAGCTAAAAATGCAGCAAATTGTAAGGCAGCGAATTAGAATAGAAAAGCCTACACAAAGCTGCGCTGAGCTTACCTTGGCTTCGTTGACTTAGCTGGCTCCCAAACCGGCTCTTGACATAATTCACTAACCAACTTCAGCCCGGCACTGTTCCTTTACAATACTCCAATCTACTTTCTTTATAGCTATCTTCCTTCCTTCCAGTGCACACTACGTGGTCGGGTAAAAATAAATATTATCGTAAATTTAAATCAGTTAAGCATAATGAGAGCCGCCATTTATTATTAGCACACACAGTTGCCAGTTGCCAAGAAGAGCAGTTGTGCTGCTCTACCATGCAACTATCTATGTAGGTGTGTGTATTTTCTTGCGTGCATATGTAGAGACCAAGAAAACTAAACCGGTCAACCGCGCACAAACATGGGGCAGACACTGATTAAAAAAATGCCAGTGCAATGCTTGGTTAACCAGCAAGAAAGGAGGCAAGTCCGAAGAATACTGATAGTAAAAGAAAACTGGAAAAATAAATGCAGGAACGTGCCACTATTTACATAGGAACTATTAAATTTAATTTTTAAATATGAGCGGCTTGCAGAAAATGAAACAAAAAAACATAACATAAGAAACTTGGTAGACCAAAGACCAACCGAACAGCAAAGATGAAAATGAAAATGACTTGGTGAAGCGATATGAAACTGTGGGCAGTGGAAATATAAGAAACAGCACTTGAATTCGGCTTGACCAAATGCCGCAAACCTGGTCTACAGTTTGCATTGTGGAAAATATTGGTTTTACTGACAGTGGAGTGGTTGGCGGCGAAATAGGAGCAGTTACCTTCGTTTCGATATTAAATGGGGTAAACACTTCGTATAATAGAAGAGAGAAAATATAATAAATAATAAATCTCCGATAGCTCTCTTCAAAGGCTTACTTTAATGAAATGTTATCAGATCTGCTATCTGATTTCAAGATAACTCATTCGAGTCGTCCATCCAGCTCTGCTAATGACGATAACATGGAAAAAGTTAAAAAAGCAGTTTTTGGGTATGAAACGGTTGCAAAAAAGATGCTTGATCGCTTTTTTGAAGAACCCAAATACATCAAACGAATCATTTCCGGTTACGGTACTTAAGTTTCATAATATGACGTTGGTATCATCCAACAATCTAGAAAATATCGCTTCAAAAATTAACCAAAACCGAGAAAAACTGAAATGTGCTGAAAGCACTGAAGGCCATCCCAGCCGAGACTTGTAGCAAGTGTATGGCTCAAATGCGTCAAAGTTTCAGTCAATCCGGGTCAAATTTGATATACATTGGGAGACATGTATAAACAATTTTTCAAGATTTAAGACACGGCTACTTTTCAAATATTTTAAATCCATAGAAGCAGAGACCTTTTGCAAGAAAATCGTTATCACATAACACTCTATTATGGGGTTAGGTGGGTTTGAAAATTCCAAAAATCGATTTTTTTTTGTTTGCTTTATTAAATTCTACAATACCTCTAGAATATAGTCCTAAATTTTAAAGTTGATCAGATTAATAATTTCGGAGATACAGCCTCGAGAACTTGTGCACTCAAGACTAGCTGCGCTAAGCGCCCTGTCGCGTTTTTCTCGAAATTGTATTTCTGTTTTCTCGAAAAATTATAAACCGATTTAGTTCGTATTGTGTACACGTTTTTCAAATAATATTATCTAGTTATTGAACGAAGGATTTTCTCTTGCTTCTTTAAAAGTTATATTTCTGACCAAAAAATGCCGAAACTTTTACAAAAAATGAGATTTTTTGTTCAAAGTCCGACAAAAAAAAGGACAATTTTAATATTTTTTTTTATTTCCTACGTTCAAAAACGAGATTTAGATATGTACTAACAGAATATGCTTAGTTTTTCAACATTTTTGTATCGAAATTTCAGAAGATATTGTTCGAATATATAACTTTGATATAACATATTATAATTTTCAAATATATATATGCTTGTATTAAAAAAAATCGTAAAAATACTTTTTTTGTACCTCTGAAACCCACCTAACTTACTTAAGAAATCTATGGAACTCTCTATTATGAAGAATCGAAGTTGATCACATTTTCATGTACACTACTGTATAACCCTACACTTCCAAGACTTTTCCACATTTTTTGGTATTTTTATAATTTCTGCGGCAATTGAAAGGTTCCACGTTTTTGCCATTGACAGGAGGAATTTGATAAGAATGTCTGCAGACAATTTGTTGGGAATTACTGGCAAAGCAATGTAGACAGTTTTTTCTTTCGCTAATGACCCAAAAGTATGCAAGCAAATTTATATATGTCTGCAGATCGAATGACAGCTTATCTTTAACTATTTGCAGCAATCAAATGAACTCCATTAAAACAAAGACATGAATCTATATTACCAAATTGAGGTAAAAATATGAAGAAACAAACGAAATGAAAAAAGGCAGAGGTAACTCAACGAAATTAAAAAGTCAAAAACCCTTCTGCATGCAAATTGACACACAAGATAACGATGCGGAGAAATGTCAATAAAAGTGAATTTGAGGTTATGTTCATTAGTATGGTTGGATGCGGCGAAGAAAACTTTAAATGAAAAAATAAAAAATTTCTAATGTTAAAGACCGGCGTGTGTTGGTTGCATAATTGCGTTGGTGGAAGTGAAGACATGATTTTGGATAAAAACGTATAAAATGGACAAAAGTTGAATGGCATGTATGAGAGAGTAATGGAAAATTTGAAAGAGTAAGTATGGTGGGAGTGCACTAAACGCAAAAATCAACTGGAACTAAGCAAATGGTTTAATATCAGGGTTTCAAATAAACCTTTTTACATTTTTTTTTTTTTAATACAGTTTCATACCCTTCAAGCCATAATTCTTATAACAAATATATGTATAAACAAGCCTGAAAGCATAGCCGGTCAACGGTTTGTATCCAAAGCAATTTTAATAACAACATCTTGTAGCGAAATTAGTCTTGATTTTGATAGACAAGTTCATCCAAACCAAAAACCCTAGAGTCTCTGCTTGGCTGTATATACACGAACTGGTCCCTTAAGTTTTTAGGTATCGATTTGAAATTTGGTACATATCCTTTTCTCCCCAAGAACCTGCTTATTTGTTGGAACTGCTAACATCGCAATACTAAAGCATATAGCCTTCATACAAACTGAACCATCAAAATCCAGTTCTTGTATGGAAAACTCTTTTATTTGACGAGATATCTTCATACAAACTGATATTTGTACAAAATAATAATAACCCTTAACATTGAAACGGAATAAACTAAATTTCCAAATAATTTAAAAGAAGGCACGAAAATGTATAAGTATGTCTTTAACTTTTTGTTCGCACAACAACAACAACAACGATCGCTACCGTTCATATTCAACAGCATTCGATTATTTTCAAATTCTACACTCCATTCTACGGAGCAGTGCATTTATTTTTCACGCTTCGTGCATTTGGTATTTTTAATGGTGCACTTAGTCTCTATTCTCTACAAGTGCACACTTGCACTTGCCCTTTATGAGCCATCGCACTATTTGCATGCACTGTACGCTCTACGTCTTTTCTTCACTTTTCTTTTATATTCCTTTTTTTATGCTACAATTGGAGCATAATAACGAATTGCCACATAAATCAAAAACAAAGTTGACTCGCACACAAAAGCACAAGCACTAAAAAGTTGTGGCTATGGCAGTAGTAGCGGGAGTGAGAAGAGAATATAATTCATAAAAAAATAGCTAAATTTGAATATAGTATAACATATACTTGTATTCATGCCTGCCTGTAATGTGTATTATTTTTGTTGCTATATTAATCAATGCAAACAATCGGACAAATAAATATTGCTTTCAGAGCTTTTTCAAAATTTAAAAACTTTAATAAATAATACTCAAACTCAGTGCTCCATTTCTGATCTATCCTCTTATAAATATAACTGTTTTACTCTGGCCACATTTTTGTCAATAATCTGCTCAGCATTATCATCTATTTTGATCAATAAAACATTGAAGCAACACCGCAATACATAACTACATCTGTTGTTTTTTGGATTCGAAATAAATCCTTACATATTTACATACATAGCAATTGCATGAGTGATTTCCAGTCAAAAACTTTTGGGAGACAGCTTACTTTACATATCGACATACGTAAATACATTTGAAATCCACACAGGCAACATTCAGTGGAACGTGTATCCACTTTGGCAGATTATGCCGAATATCTCTAAAACATTCAAACAAAAAAAGAAAGAGAGATTTAAATGTTGCTGTTGCACAAATATACACATAGCGCAGTGGGCAAAATGTCCATGTGAAATGAAAATGTATGTGTATGTGTAAATAAATATTTAAAATACCCAAAAGATTCTTAATAAGTAGGCTTAGAGTTTTGTAAAAATTGTACCGATATATTCTATGTTGAATAAAATGTTCTCATACGCTTAAATAAAAAAGAATGAAGAGTTAAAAAATATAAAAGGGTGTTTTTTTTTTTTAAATCGGAAGGCAACCACGGCAAGTCTCTTCAATTATATTCTACTAATTTATATAGAAAGAAATGAGCGGAGAAAGTCATTCTTTCAGAAGTTGGTGGGGATGATTCTCAAAACGTTAGAAAAAGAGAGAGTGTCAGAGAGCCTTTAAAATATAGTATATGTAGAAGCCCGTGAAGGGCTGGGTCGATTTAGCCAAGCCCGTCTGTCTGCCCGTCTCTATATATGCAAACTATTCATTCACACCCTTTTCTCCTCAAGAAGTGGCTTATTTGTAATAGTCGTTGATATGGGATCACTCTCGCATACCAGACAAACTGACTAATCCTAGTCAAGTTCTTGCATGGAAGCTCTTTTATTTGACAAGATGCCTTTGCGAAATCTGCAACGTACTAACAATTGAGACAATTGTAATTGTAAATTGTAAATTGTAACAAATATAATTTTCCGAATATATTGTTAATAATGATTCAATAAACGAGGAATCTTAGGTATATTGTGTCCTCTTCTAAATCACAAAGGCTAACCTAGCAATATACTGCTGGGTGCTAGCGAAGCAATCTGACCTCTATTTGGAAACATGGATTCAAGATCCTTCAACCTGTGTCTGCAGGCTGCTATACAGTCTATTAGCAGGTGTTCTGATGTTTCAGACTACCTGTCGCAAAAGCCGGGACAATTCACGCAGAAGCTAGGCCCATCTTTATAAGTGCTTTTTCAGCTTGCCTACTCCTTCTTCGTTGCGGTGCAGCTACTTTATGAAATGGAGATCCACTACGAGGAAGGGTTGGACACTACGAAGCGGGCGAGCGCATCAACCAGTTCATTCGCGGCTTTACCTTTGTGACCGGACACCCAAATAAGGTGCACTTGGTTACGTTCCGCTAGCCTCTTCAGCCGTTCTCCACACTCCTGCAGTCGCGATTTGATCTCATAAACAAAGATAGCTTTGAATGCCGTTTGACTATCACTAAGTATGAATATGAGTTCATTGCGTTGGAGGTTTATCTCTATGCACCGACTTATGCTCGAAAAAGCTCCCATAGCTAGGGAGTGTTTGGTGCGTGGTCCTGCGAAATCTGTACTAATTTCTTCGGCGTTTTCGAGCCGTCTATTGTGGTTTCAGCTATTCTGGTGCGCACCGGTGCTGCCACATTTCTTTTCTGCAGTGTCCTGACTACGCTCTTGTGAGACGTGTTGTCAAAAGCATCTTCGATGTCTAAAACGGCTTTCCTTCCTTTTTGTGAACCATCTATCTCCGAAGTTAACTGCTACAGAGCAGTATTGGTTGATCTTGCTGCTCTCTAAGCACGCTGGTTCTCATGCAGGGGTGCGATTTTCAGCGCCTTCGACCTTTTTCTAAAGATTCTTTAAAATTTGTTTCTTATTTTTACTTAAAACATAGCGCAGTTAAAGCTTGGAGTAAAGAGTCCAAAACGTTTCATGCTTGCTCATACCAAATGTATACCTGAAAATGTCAAGTCGATTCAGTCCTTTTGTACCAGAATTTATATATATTTAATAATATTCGTTTCATTTACATTGACCGAACTCTTTCACAATATTTTCTAAAAATAAATTTCAACTTATAAAAGACCAGGAATTGGATTTAAATAAAAAAATGCATATTATTTTCAATACATATTCATATTCAAATCAATCGCTTTGCTCATTAACACAAAATCTAAATTCCCTACAGATCACGTACTGAGTTGGAAACAACACAAAGCTTGTATTTACCAAACCCAAATACTTCCACCGTAATTTACATATTTACGTACGTCATATCTGTATGTAGACCTCATCCGCTAATATAGCCATAGGCTACAAATTCCAACTAGAATTTAACTAACCGGAACAATATGTGGTTACCAGCAAACAGACAAGAGCAAAATAAAAAACTAACGAAATAAAATGAGTACAAAAAGCATGTTAACAGCGTTTAACAGCAGCACAAAGGCACAAATAGTAGAAAGGATTTCAATGACGACCTTCCTGGAAGCAATTTGCTTTGTTTGTTAAGCTGCTTTTACTACTTGTTAGTAAGAAAAAAAATGAAGGTGGCGGTGTGAGCAGACACCTTCGAATGGCTAACATAAGGCCTATCTATAATATAAATATGTACATATATACATACATGCCAGTATAATTGCCATTATACAACTAAATCAGCAAGCAGTGCTGCTTGCTGTTGTCCAGCGTTAAATAAACTGAGATATGAAAAGTTTTAGTGCCGCAAAGGCTGATTGATCACACGGCCAATGAGACGAGGAACAAAATGAAAGCTTAACAATGTTTGCGCACGTGTTGAATTCCTTGACTTAATACGTACGAAGGAATTCTCCTATTGTATATAGGTAAATGAAGAAGTATTTGCTTCTTTCTATGCTAAAGTTGTGGGTATATGGTAGGTGTGCTTGCGTGGGGTATGGCTTGGATGGGTGAAATTTTGTATACGTTCTTCATTTTGTTTATATGTTTGTTAGATTTTATAACCTTAAAAAAAATTATTTTATTGGGTCTTAATCGAATGTTAAGCAAATACAATTTTATTTCTTGGAAACTGTGTGATCGATTGATCCATGAAGACAAAATTTCCTGAAAAACAAGAAAAACGTTAACTGCGACTGTAGCGGAGCAATAATACCCCTCACAAGTGCATTTTTTACAGCATAAAAGAGTATAAATAAAGTTATCTTGGTTTTAATCGGTCAGTATATATGCAGCTATATGCAATAGCTCACGTCTAATTTATTGGAGATAACTCGTGTAATGAAAAAAATTTTCCTACAAATACTTGATTTAGTTACTTTGTATGACAGCTGTATGCTATCGTGATCCGATATCGGTAGTTTCGACAAATGCGCAGCTTTTTAGTGAGAAAAGGACGTATGGCAAATTTCTGGTCGATATTTCAAAAACGAAGAGACCAGTTCGCATATATGCAAATGGACATGTTAAAATCGATTCAGCTCGTCACGCTGATCAATTACGTATATACTTTGTAGGATATACAACGTTTCCTTTTGGATGATACACATTTCATGCAAACTATATTCATGAAATCAGTGTTTAATCATAAAAATTTTTTTTATGCATCAAATACTGACTTCCAGCTCTAATCATATTTCGTCTATTCCATTTGCATAGGCTATTAATTAGACGTAACCCCACAAAAAGTATATAAATGGAAATTTCAATGGAGTTTTTTATATTTACTAGGTAGCAAATGGGCAGATTCTAATTATTTAATGAAATTCATTCACCTAAAGTACATGACAATAGAGACGGAGCAGGTTTTATAGCTTGCTGCACCACCAACTGGAATAATTTAGTTCTTAAACGTTTGCTTTTCATAAAAGAAGCATAGATAACTAATCTGTTGCGCTCAATATTGGTAATAGCGTTGGCAAAGTTGCTATAGTTTTATGAAGGTATGGTCCAAAAATATATTCAGACAACAAGAAATGGGACCTAAAAAGTATCTCAAAACTATTACTTCTCCAAAAAGGAGCAATGTGTGCGAAGTTCTAAAAACTTTACTGAGTTTTTTACTATTTTAGTTTATCAAGTAAAAACTATTTTTTTTTTTTAACAACCATTTTACTTAAAAAATAAATAAAAAGTAAATATTTGCAAAATTTACCGTAATTTAACAATCGGGAATACTTTTTGTATTGCATAGATCACATAGCCCACCTCTATGAGAGTCTCCGAAAAATCCGTGGCGCTATGAGAAATATTTTTCTGCCCAAAATTAACAAAAAATCCACTCTTAATAAATACAGAAAATGGTCGAAGGACTAGTAAAAAAATTTTAATTTCAAAGGAATTAGCGGCATTCGAAATAAAGTAAAGAAAACTGTACACTTCAGAATGACGTGAAAATATAAATTTTTACCAGAAATCGTAAAGCTTCGACCAATAGTGGTCAAATTGTTTGTGGGCAAAAAATAGTAAACTTTGTTCACAGTTTTAAAACTTTTAATTTATTCCTCAAACCTCAATACACCTCAATGGCCTTAATACACAATATACCTATGGTTGGCAACGCACTCTCGAACAAAGAGTTTTACATGAATTACAATTTATGTTTTACATTAATTTTTATTTTTTAGCATATCTTACTTTCTCTCTCAATATTATTCTTTCATAATTCATTTAATTATTTTTGCACTAAAAGCAAAAGCAACGTAATTTTGATGACCCAATAAAAACCAATGCGTTACATTACTGTGTATTCCAATCTCCCTCTACCAATTTTATAGACAAAATTTTAAAATCAAACAAGTAAAGAAAGGCTAAGTTCGGGTGGAAACGAACATTTGATACTCTTGTAACTTGCAAGAATCAATTCGGCATAAGATTTGTTAGAAAAACGAAAATCATTATAAATATATAGCATCGAATTTGGTTAAAATCGGTCGGTCGGGTCGGCCGAGAAATATGATTTCGCCAAAAAGTAAGCAGAGCCACTCCCGTCGTCCAATTTTGACCACGACTCTACTACAGTCTTATCATACCATCTTGGAGACAAAATTTAATGTCTCTGGCATATCTAGTTATTGATCTTTTGCGCTCTTAGCAGTTTTTATTAAAACCGTTATATGAGGAGTGATCGGGCTTATCATCCAAATATCAACCATTTTCGCAATGGTGGGGCCACACCAACTTTTTCAAACTTTTCAGTTCTGTATCGTTTTGGGGCCGTGAAAGTGGTCTGATTAGGCCCATCTACGAACTCTGCCTTACTTTTTTTACCAGGAAACATGTGTACCAAGTTTCATCAAGATATCCTCATTTTTACGCAAGTAAACAGCTTGCACGATGAGTAGATAGGTATACAGTCACCCGGATTTCAAGTAATTTTGCCATCCTGATCATTTATATATATGTAAATAAGCCCACATCTATCTTAGTTTTAGGTGATAACTACATACAGCCGTTAGGTGCACAAAACTCCTATAATCTGTAGCAACATGTTGCAAGATCATAAAAATATAAATGATGTTCTGCATATATACACACACACACTCACTTGAATGCAATTTTACGAGTATTACACAAGCGAGACAATTGCGTAACACTTGTATGCTTAAGCTCGGCTGTGTGTCCTCCACGGCGTATACGCAATCAACAGCAACGTCGCTCTGCGTTTGTGTTACTACGCGCTTGTCAGCAACAACAGCAATAACAGTGAGCGCCATATAGTCATTGTCGTCCTTAACATCGTCATCATCTCAACGCAGTCGTGCTCGACGTCGTCATCGCCATCGTCGCCGTCGCTCAGTTGGTAGTATTCGTATGGGCAAATAAGAGTGGTGGCATTTGCCGCGTAAAATCAATACTTTTGTCTCTGCAGCCAACGCAAATGCACACTAGCGCGTCAGCCATTGTACATATATATATATGTAGATGTGTTTGAAGGTATAAATGCCTTTTGCCGACTCAAGGGCACTTAGTCACTGTCCTTATGCCTGCACACACGTACACACAGTTAAGCACCAACACTCATACGCACATATGTGACCGTTTTTCGGCAGAGCATTATACAAAAACAAAATTCGCTGCATTGTAACCTCGCAAATATTATTGTTACTCAATCTCTGTGTTTTATTTTTGTTGCTATTGTTTTTGCTGTATTGCATGCAGTTTCTCTGCTCACTTATTGCCAGTTTCGCTGCGGTGTATGCGTGTCGACTATTGCTTGTATTATGTGTGTATGTATATTTATCAATCTGTGTATTGCCTGATATTTGCGTAACGTAAAACTATCCTTGAACTGTGCATTACGCTTTCAATGCTATCCGCATAAATAATGCATATTTCATTTAGCATTCACGTTTGCATACTCCCACATCCATGCAGACCCACGCTTATATGGTAAGGTTTTGTTCCCCTGTAACCCAATGATTGCTTTAAATCTGTTATTTTTAGTGGTGATTAAAAGTTAGTGCTTTATCAAAAGGAAATTCTGAATTTACTCATAGTACTTTGCAGAAGAAAATTATAGAAAGCGATTATTCTCGAAACTAAAAAATATTAATTTACTTAAATTTCCAATCACAATTTTTGAAGTTATATTTTTTTCTTAATGTTTACTCATTTTTAACCTTTTCACTTTCTCAACTTATAATAAATTTTTCCCATCTTACATGTATCAGTTACTTAGACTCAACTTAGTAATGGAATACTGTGTGTGTAAAGAGATTAAACCATTGGCTTTCGTGAAGATGTCATTTTGAATAAAAAATCCTTCTATACAAGCACTTGGTTCCGATCATTCAGTTTGCTTGGTACCTCTACATTATAGTAGTCAGCTATCGGTAGTTTTGGGAGAACAGGACTTGCATAAAATTTCAGGCCAATATCTGGAAAACTGAGGGATGAGTTTATGTATATACGTACAGAATGATGGTTATAACTAAGGCGTCTCAGCTGATAATATGAATCATTTATATATATTTTTTATAAAGTACTTGTTTCGAACGCGAAAAGTATGTCTTAGGATTTTTACCACAGAAAACTATTAAATAACAATTTCTTGCTCTAAGTTCAGAGAATTTAGGCATATGAACCGGTCCGGACAAGGATTCTCTTCTCTTAAACTGCATTCCTAGGATCAGTAGAAGCTACTCGTGTCAGCCTTTTCACTGCTCACAATCCAACAAGGGCAATGGTAAGGGAGAGGAATCGCTGGAAAAGAGGCGCAGTGAGCTTTTTCACGGATGACCCAATACTAGGGAAGGATTTTTGTATATAAACCTCTAAGTCAATCTTTGGTTTAGGCTATCAGACCATTGAAGTGTTTTTCAAACAGAACTGACTGATATTATGGTGACGGCAGAGGTACTGCAATATGCAACCTCTTTCAGAGAGACTAGCATTCACCCCGGCAATTGAGCGGCAATACCAGCGGTGGGCGATCAAAGACAGTTTGCAGGTTTGCGATCAAAGGCAGTCAAGAAGTGTCTGTTCTGACTAGCAGTAGCATCAGGCTATTTCCTCATCAGACTCGTTTAGGCGCTTGATCATAGCAGAGTAGCTGGTCTCGCCTCGCTCCTATGCCACTGGAAGATCATTTTGTCCTGGAGCAGATCTTAGGAGATCTGTCTTCCTTTATCAAAATTCAGCTTGTAAGGGTTCTTGCTGCGCGTTGTTCAATTAGCATTCATGAGCTTAATGTCTTCGGACGAGTTTCGATTCCACATTCCTGGAGAGCATTATAACTGCCGATGAGACATGGAATTGTGAGTTTGACATGCAAAAAAGTCAACAGTCATCGAAATTTTCCCTTCGTTCCAAACTGAAATCAAAAGAACACACCAAAGCTGCTCAAAAATCAAGGTGATGCTCGTTATTAGTTTTCGATATTTGTGATTTGGAGTATGTGAATTTGTTCCAGAGGTAAATACGATCAAAAATAAATTCTATTTGAACATATTTAACCGTTTGCGTGAGAACATCCGTCAAAATCAGCCGGAATTGTGAAAGAATTCGTTGATTGTACACGATGATAATGCACCATCGCATCGAGCCACGATTGTGACCAATTTTAAAGCCAAAACCGCAATGTATACCATCGATCAACTACAGTATTCACCAGATTTGGCTCCGCTCGTCATAAACTGAAATTGCCGCTCCGTGGAACCCGTTTTCAGTCGATCGAAGAAATAAAAGCAAATTCCCTGATGGAGCTCAAGGTCATCTCAATTCGAGGACTGGAAAAATTGGTGGAGATTACTTAGAAGGCGACAAAGTAAACATTGATACATAACTAAATATTTTTTCGTTTTATTTAAAAAATGCAGATACTTTTTTATCAGAATGTATGTAGAAGTTTTAAGTAACACAGCGGTTTGGCGTTCCAAGCTTTTCAACTTAGATCTTCGTAAGGATCGACCTCCTAAGCTAACCCAACCTGAAATTTTGCTTGAAATTGTTGAATTAAAGTGTTTCCAATTAAATAAGAAATCGTTGGAAATGTCATAGACTAGTTTTTGGCTAACACAAATTGCTCAGTGCAGGTTATGAAGTCGTGGAAAATTTTTATCATAAGAATCGTTTATCCAAATTAGTTCATGATGATAAGAAGTTGAAAAAAGCGCCTGAATATCAATATATTGCTTTCAGAAATATTATTCTGAATTGAAAGATATTTTCTCTATTAACTTCTAAATAACATAAACAATGGGTTTTTTAAAACTAAAATAAGTAATTTTTTATCTGACAATTTTCTATATTCTTCAACTAAAAAAGGTATATTATCTAGAGATCATAGATAAGAATATATCATATGCGTATGAGCAAATTTCAAGCAGAATAAAGAGAAACAGGAGTACAAAACAATCAAGAATAAATATAAACAACAGCCATTACTATGATTTCGACAACAAAGCAAAGAGGACTTTCGCAAATATTTAGCTTTCTTATCGGTTTGTACGCAGTCACAGTTAATTTCATGCGAGATTTTATAAACTTTTGGACAGTAAATATTTAACTTAAACGCATGTGGTCATTGCCGTAAGTTCATCGTTTTGCATTTTCACACATTTCGTTTTGCAAACAATTTGATAAGTTTTCCTCGCACGCCAATTCATTACTTCTTCATCTTCTCTATTCCTTTTAAATCTAAATTCTACAACTTTATATAAACATTTGCCTACTTCCTTCACTACTACGCCACATTGCTACCTCCTTATCCTGCACAACAATTACACACACTCATACACACCGACACACACACCAACACTTAAAAGCCCAAATCCTTATAGCTTACAATTTCAAGGCTAAAAGTGCGTACCTTATTTTGAATTTCGCTTGCACCACACTCTCACAGGCTTACTCAGCGTGTGTATGTTTGTGTGTGTGTATGGAATTTTATGTAAACATAACAGCTCGCTCACTAACTCATTGACTCACTCAGTCGCTCGCTCACCAACTCACCCACTCAGCAGCTCAAGCAAGCGATTGCAAATATATATAAATAAATATATGCGTTACGGTTTAATGTTTCACGCTCTCGGTTTTCTGCTTATGTGTATGTGTGTGTGTTTGTGCAGATCTGTTAGTGTAGTCTCGACCGATGTCAAATATTTTGCACCTTTTTAGCTTTTCGTAAGTGTTGACATAGTTTTGAATGACTTTGGTGGTTTTGGATTTCAGGAAATTTTCTAGTAGTACCGTTAAGCTTTTTCTGTGCAAAGCAATTCATATGTGTAATTTGAGTATTGTGTTTGGATTTTGAGCATTTTGGTTTAATTAATGAATATGGCAATGGTGATGGAATTGACTTGCAAATTTTTGTGGTGGGGATATCTAAAGTTATTGGTTGAAGTGATACTTGTATTGAATTTTTTTATTGCTATTTTTTTATTTTTCTTTTTTAGCAATACCAAATTCCAACATCATGTTCCATAAGTTTATAGGTGAAGAAAAAACGGTACAATTTAAACCACTCATATAGAAATAAGACTTCAGTTTTGGCTATGAAATGGTTACATATTATATGTAATATATATTGTTTAAATCTGAGAGCGGAAACTGAACATTTTATGCATCATACCATATACACACTAGATTGTTCAATAAGTTTTGTCGTGCGATAAGAGAGGTCATAGCTACTAGTTCAATTTTTTCTTTTTTTTATTTTTTCTTTTATTATTACACTCTTAATATGAACGAATGTGTAGTTTCATTTTAATCTGTCAATTCATTCTTTGTTTACAAGCCATCTAGTGTCTTCGTGTCACAGTATTTTTTTTTTTTTTTTATAATGGAAAAAATTTAATATCATGCAGTGATAAAATTTCCTATTTTTGGAAGATTTTGGAAATCATAGTCAAAATACAGGATCGGGTTTGGAAGATCGTCGATTGACTGAGAGAGATTTAGTAGATGCTCTACACATGTCATTAGGCAGTGCGAGCCATATTTTAAGAGAAATTTTGGGTTTTAGAAATTTGATTCATCATTATGGATGAGACTTGGGTCTGTCACCATGATCCTGAATCAAAAGAGGCCAAAGAATGGTGTGGCCCTGGTTATTCTACTTGCAAACTGATAAAACAATCAATTTTGAATGTCATTGTAACCTTTTTGGACCTGTTGAAGAAAAAAAATTCGTGAAAAACGACCTGGAATTGTCGGAGCATCCAATGTATTCATCAGATTTGGCCCCCAGCGACTACCATTTGTTTCCAGAACTCAAAAAATGTATGCGTGGCAAGTGTCTTTTATCAAATGAAAAGGTCATAATGGCTGTTGAAGCGTATTCTGCAAATCTTCTGTATTCTCACTTCAGGGTGGGATCCACAGATCGAAGGATTGCTGGAGTAAGTTTATTAATGTTCAGGACGATTATACTGAATAATAAAGTGTATTTTGAATCATAAATTTTTTTTTTGCAAACGAAAAAACTTATTGAAAACCTGGTACGTTTAAAATTTGTCTATATTTACCGACTAAACTCACACATATTATTTTATTAGTGTAAAATATCGATAGATATATGGCTAGTTCCCCAGAATTTCTTCTTAAATAAAAAAAAAAGTCATAAAAAAGGAACATCTTGCCATTAAATTTTTGGATTGTGTCTAGCAGGTATATGATTGGGAGTCATCGGTTGTTAGTCGAAATCTTACCAACTCTTATTCGCTTACAAGAGAGCATAATAGCTGCAGAAGTAAAATAAAGAATTAGATCTTTCGTATTGTTATATTATGTCCATCTGTGAAAACCTCTAAATTTCATTTTTAAATGTTTCACTTCTTCACTTATAGTAAACTTAAGACCAATCCAGCGATTATTTGTCGCCAGTTCAGTATGACAAAACATCTAAAAATAAAAGTGTTATAAACATCTCAAAACCCAACATCTTTGTAGTGCAAATATTCGCATACTCAAAAACAAAAGCAAATTACCATACAAAATCAACGCTCAAACACATAGCACCTAAAACTATGCAACATAAAAGTAAAATTGTGTTAACTCAAAGCCGCCAAACTTTTCACAAAGCAAAAAACCAGAAAAATAATAATAACAAGCAAGGAAATTTGCATCTGCAACACACAAGTGTAAATAACTTGAGGCAACGCGAAAGCCGCAATGCAGCCGCATAAACCACACGCCCACGTCGTTGCAAGGCAAGCGTGTGCCTTTGCTGTTAACAAGTGTGACATCAAATATGCAACACAAAGTGCTCCGGGGTTCGCACTAGCGTCCGCTGTCAAATTGACTGTATGCAAACAGCACGCTCTTTCTTCACCGACAAACAAGGCACACGAAAAAAATAGTTTCAGTCAAATTTCGGCGCTAACAGATATTTTTTTTTTAATTTTCTTGTTTACTTCCACTTTTCATTTTTTTTTTTTAGTTTTTAAGCGCTTCGCTACTCACCTTTGTCGGGACATAGACGCTGCGACTCTTTGGCTCACTCAAGCTCACGCGCGCACACACATACACTCATGCATAAACGAAGAGCACGCTCGTTTTGCTCTGTTTGGAAAACTTGTTTTACTTTTCGTTTTAGTTTTCTTTCGCCTGGCCTTTTATTACATGCTTTCACCTTGCTTCTTCGCGATTTTATTATTCTATAGTTCGCTTTTGCCTGTAAACTTCACTTGTTTGTATCCTTTTGTTTTTATGCGCCTTTTTTTTTTTTTGTGTGCACTAGTTGGCGTCGCGCGCGTCCATGTTCACACGCAAACTGACCTAGTTTGTCTTTTATTTTCGTGCAGCTTTTTAAAAATTCATCTCAATGAGCGCATTGCATACTTTCGTGCGCAACCAATGAAATTTTGTAGCGCGTGCTGAGGACATTTGAAGGCAGCCTGTTTTTTGTGGCATTAATCACGTCTCGATTTTAAGCGAATTTCGTCGTCCAGTTTTCAGCAGTTTCTTGATTTCTTCCAAGCGCCTAATGATATGTTTTGGTTAGACACTTTTTCGACAGTTTTCGTTGCTGTTCGCGTGTTATGTTAAATTTTTCTAATATATAATGGCAATATTTCACAAATATATTATATTTATATCGCTCGTGCACATTTCCTATATATTTGTTTTCGTTCGAGTTTCACGAAAAGCACAAACTTCTTGCTAACTTCGTTTCTATTTCGTTTCTATTTAGCAGCTTTCGCTTTCACTTGCTTTCACCACTGCTACGCGTTATGTGGGCGTAAATACATATACAATTGTGTTGGTGTACGTGAGCGTGTATGCGGCGGGCGCGCTTTTTCTTTAGCTAGATATTCTTCCAATATACGTTTTGGCCTCAGTTACTCACTTGCGTTTCTGCTTAATTTTCACGCGCGTTTGCAACGTTTTTTAACTCCTGCATTTCTTTTACACATTTTCTAATGCGTGTTGTTGTGTGCACATCTATCGCCGACGTTGTGTGCTCTTTATCCTTTGGCCTAATTGATTAAATGATTTGTGCTCGTCCTTTAGGACACACGGAAAAAAACAAGAAAAGGCAAGAACCTAAAGCGCGAAGCAAAAAAAAGTTTCGTGAGTCTCTTTCTATTGCGCGCTTACTTTTTTAAAAAAGATTTCACAGGATCCATTGCATATTTTTAGGCGCTTAATCGCGTTTATTTCTGGTGTCACTTATTTTGGTTTTATCTTTCGTTTAGGTTATAGCGCTATAAAAGGTTTACAAAAATTTCACATTTCAACTAATTTGTCCACGCACGAAACGAATTTGAACCGCCACCGACCGTACGCTTCGGATATTCACACATTTCTGAATAAGGCGCCAGACGGTCGAGAGCGCAACAGCAGGCACTTTTGCCTGCTGAGCAACAGCACTCGTTTTGAGTGAGAAGAAAGTGAGTTGAGTGCAAAACACAGCAATGAGTGTTAATGAAAATACCGTTAAGCCGGCAGCTGAGTGCTTAGCAAATCACTCCAAATGATTGGACTCAATGTGAGTATATTTTTAGTAGACAAAAGTGTTATTGCTACGACAGCCACAAGCGTCTAAACGGCTAAGTGACTATATAGGAAAAAATCTAATTTAGAAAATTTTAAAACAAAATAAAGTATTTTTATAGAAGACAGCACCGACCGAACTGCCAGTGGCTCCAATCACACCACATATAAGTATATTACATTTGTGTACATGTTGATATTGTTATTGTATGCCAAATCTGCTTAGAAGACTGCCCCCTTTGGGAATATGGTGTGGCGTGGCGCTGATATGTTTGACACCACGCTGAGGATAAGGTCCGAACAGGCTTTTGTTGTCACTGCGGCCGCTTGAACCTAGTTGACAGCAGTTGAATTATTTATTATTGAAATGAGCATTGTTTGCTTCAAAATAATTACAAGTCCGGTGGGGAGGGTAGGAAAATTTAATTAACCGTCAAGTTTTTTGGACATTTACTTATTTATGTATTAAAAAATATCAGCAAATATTACTTCGGACTGAGTAAACAATTTATTGTGACTGCTTTTGAAAACTATGCTTCCAATCTACAATAATAATATAGCCGCCTGAGTCTAGCAGGGTGACGACGGAAATAGACGTTCCACTGCCCGACCATGACAAAGTTGGAATAGCAATTACCCATGTGAAAAAAACAAAGTGCGGGGGCCGATGGATTGCCGACCGAGCTATTCAAACACGACAACTGATAGGGAGCATGCATCAGCTTCTTTGTAGAATATGGTCGGACGAAAGCAAGCGTCAACTACCATGGGATAAGCCTGCTCAACAACGCATATAAGGTTCTATCAAGCGTATTGTGTGAACAATTAACCGTCAACATACTGATTGGACCTTATCAATATGGTTTTTGACCTGGAAAATCAACAACCGATCAGATATTCCGCATGCGCCAAATCTTGGAAAAGACAAAAGAAAGGAGAATCGACACATCTACCATCTCTTCGTCGATTTCAATGCTGCTTTTGACAACACGAAAATGAGCTGATTTTATGCCGCTTCGTCTGAATTAGGTATCACCGCAAAACTAATACGGCTGTGTAAACTGACGTTGGGCAATATCAAACGTCAGAATCGGGAAGGACGTCACTGTTGACAGTCATTACTTCGAAGTCGTAGATAATTTCGTCTATCTTGAAACCAGCAACAACAAAGTCAGCCTCGAAGTCCAAGTAAAAGAAGTATTGTCAACCGGTGGTACTTCGGACTGAGTAAACAATTTAGAAGTGAATTCCTCTCTCGAAGAACAAAGGCCAAACTCTATAAGTCACTCATTATTCCCGCTCTTTTATATGATGCAAAGCCATGGATGACAATATGCCGCATTCGATGGAAAAATGAGCTTAGGAGTTATATGATGACATTGACATAATTCAACGAATTCAGAGACAACGGCTACGCTGATTAGGTTATTTCATCCAAATGGACGAATACACTCCAGCTCTGAAAGTATTCGAAGCAGTACCCCCCGGGGAATCAGAAGTAGGACCTGGCTTGGCTTTGCATCTCTAGTTGGCGTCATGCAGATGAAAGGAAGAATGACTGGCGCGCTGTTGTAAACTCGGCTATAATCGCGTAATTGATGTCTACGCCGGTAGACAAATTGTTATCAATGACAGTTGATTTTGCACAGCAACATCTGGGCGGTAAGATATTCGAGGTCAAGGGCTATAGGCAGAGAGTTGAAATAATTGGAGAAATAAGTTGACACCAAATCCTGAATGGATGGATCGGAATATATCATAAGAATCCGAAACGGTTATCATAATATATAACAGAATGGTTTACCAAAATATATGACCTATACTGGAAATTTTTAGGTTATTTTATTAATTTTGGCTCAAGTTGAATTAACCAAAAATATGCTTGTATTAATTCAAAAGTAAAGTAATAATAAGACTCAGTAAGCTAGCATGGATCTGTCCATTTAGCTGGGAATGATTAGCTAGTAACGGTTATTGCACCAAAAGGACTGGCTCCAATCTTTGCAGAGATCCAAAAGTAAGGAAGGGTGACGAGATCAGTACTGAGTACAAATGTTTTAAGTTTACTTAGCAAAATTCTTTCTTGAACAATGTCACCTGAAAAAGATCAAAGAATTTTTCAGTCTTCCCAGCCTTAGGTCGAACGAAGACGCTTCTGCGACCTGGTTCCGCAGCAAATCAATAATGACAGCAATTTTCAGAAGAGGATAATCGTATAAATCTCGGTATATAAGAAATAACATAATGTGAATAAAATGACAATTCACCAACTACCTTTCCGTTCGAAAATAAAAAAATGTATGTCAAAATACGGAAATGTTTGATAATAGTTGACACTGCTGAAACATACCTTAACGTACATTTTCCCGAACTGAACAACCCAACGCTTCTTTATCACTACACTCTCCTTATTACTTAAAAAAAACTTTATTTTGTAACTAAAATAGAGAGAGTCGCTCAAGAAAAGCAGCACACCCGCACTGCGCATGCACAGCTCAGGGAAATTTCAAACTCAAAACTATTACTCAAACTCTCCAATAAATGCAAACAAAGAGCAGTGTCACAAAAGGAAAGAAAAGAACAATAAACCAAAAGTCAAAAGGAAATATGAAAGACACAGATGCAAGCACCCGAAATGCGAGAGCGTTAGCACGATGAAATGCGCACACTTACACGTTTAATGTCAGAGAATGTCACTCAAATGTCGCATGGGAAATATAAACCGTCACGTGATAATTTGCGGCTGCCACGCTTACCTGAGGCCTGTACCGATTTGCCTATTTGTCTCTCTAACGTCGACACGAGCACAAACAATTGTGTAGTTATGTAGGTGCAAGGCTCATGCATCATTCTCCGCGAAGTTGAGCTCAATTCAACTAAACTGCTTGAGTGTTGACATGAATCCATCAAATCGCATGGCTTTTCATTCACTGTGGAGGTTGCAATAATTGGCATTAGGTTAACGCTATTACGGAGTCGGTAGCATTATGGTCTTATATGATAAGACAATGCAAAAAAAAAATGAAAAAGGTGAGGAAATAATGAAATGTTGTGTTATTTTAAGTTGTCATTGACTTTGAGGCAAATTTAGACTATATTATTAGCCAAGCTCTGTATAGTATTTTGCTACATAAAAGCTCAGCTTTACTCCGCATTACGCTGTTTCACACTTCGTTTGCGTTTCATTCGCCTACACTCGCGCATCGGTTAATGCGAATTCAGGTCTTTTGCACCCACTTCCGGTTTAGCTTTACAGCGAAATTATTGTCATGATACTTTAAGCAGCTATTGCGCTGAACAAGTGGGTGTATGTAGCTGTGGGTGTTTGCTCATCAGGCAGGAAACGTTACGATGAGCATCTAAATTTGTTGCTATAGCCACCTACAGTGCCGCCTAAATGTCGCAGGTGAGAGATTCAACAGCCCGGTTTACAAACATTTTTAATTTAGCATAAAGTTCATGGCCGCACAAATTCAAGTGGAAAATTTGTTTGGTTTTGCTTCGGTTAGCAACATAGCAGCGCTAGATATTGTAGCGATTACGTTTTCCTTTCACAGCGGGCTATTCAATCGCTCTTGAAGATGAGAAAAACTCTGTAAACCTATAGTTAATACTTTTATGTGTGAGTGTTGGTGGAAGCTGTGGCGCGGAAAGTATAAAGGTGTTGCTACAAGTCCGTTGGGCCATTTCAGTACAAGACTTTTAATATGTATTGGTATGTGTGTTTGCTTAACTGTAAACCACTTAGAATTTTAATTAGTGCAACTTCCCTAAGTTAAGTTGGTTTTTGTGATTTTTTTTTTCCATAATCCGCAAACCGTATTCTTTTCCGGGATGCAATGGTGATTCATAAAGTACGTATCTTCTAATTCTTCTTTACTGGCGTTACAACAGCGCGCCAGTCGTTTTTTCTTTTCGCTAGGAACCGCAAATTGGATATTCCAAGCGAAGCGACTCATCAGTTGTTGTCATCGTCCACGCCTCTGCACCATATAGCAGGACGGGAATTATGAGTGACTTACAGAGTTTGGTTTTTGTTCGTCGAGAGAGGACTTTGCTTCTCAATTGCCTACTCAGTTCAATATAACACCTATTGGCACGAGTTATTTTGCATGGGATTTATAGGCTGACATTGTTAGTGTTGTTTACGCTGGTTCCAAGATAGACGAAATTATCTACGACTTCAAAGTTATGACTGTCAACAGTGACATGAGAGCCAAGTCACAAGTGCGACGACTGTTTGTTTGATGACAAGAGATATTTCGTCTTGCTCTCGTTCACTGCCAGACGCATTTGCTTTTGGGTTTCATTTGCTTTGCTTCCTTGTCCAGTCTAGAGAAAGCAAAACTAATGGTGCGGGTGTTGAGGCCAATGATATCAATATCATCTGGAGCTCCAATTATTTTCTCCAGCAGCAGATTGAAGAAGTCGCACGATAGGGAATCACCTTGTCTGAAACCCCGTTTGGTATCGAGGAGCTCGAAGAGGTCTTTCCAGATCCTGACGGTCTTCTTGAATCTTTTCCAAGATTTTGCGCATGGTGAATATCTGGTTGGTTATTGATTTGCCATGCCTAAAGCCACACTGATAAGGTCCAATCAGTTTGTTGATGATGGGCTTTAATCTTTCACACAATACGCTCGATAGAACCTTATAGGCGATGTTGAGGAGGTTTATCCCACAATAGTTGGCGCAGATTATGGCACACTCAAATTCCAATCGTTGGGCATGCTTTCGTCCGACCATATTTTACAAAGAAGCTAATGTATGCTTTTTATCAATTATAGTGTTTGAATAACTCGGCCGGCAATCCATCGGTTCCCGCCGCTTTCGGTAGTTCGTTCCGAATTTCGGTAGTAAAATTTAATAATTTCGACTCGTTTTTGGATGGTGTATCTTTCTCTGATGAAATGCTTTACTGAAGAGAAATATCAAAAGATCGGGGAAAAATATGGCGTCGTTTTCTGTCCTTATGTGTCTACTTTTGTAGCGTGGCTATTAAAAACCCCGTTAATACATGCAGGTTCAGTTTAATTATCATTTTTCATGAACAGCAAACCTCCTAGATATCTAAGAAGATTCTTTGATAAGGCCAGCAGAAGCAATTGAAGTATTCCACGCCTCCCTTATGCCTACTTCACTACACTTTCTACATGCGATGTTGCTAATGTGCATCTGACATATGATGTCAGTGACAGTAGATAAAAAACCGTAGCAGAATGGCACTTTTGGCAATGTCATCAGCTACTTCGTTTTGTTTTCTATTTCAATGAACGGAAGTCTTTTGGCTGGAATACCTTCTTTAACGGAAACGACACCACCTTCTTCAGGCATAAGTCATTTCGACTCACGCGTAAACTGTCAAAAGAAAGTTGAAAATAGTACCTCCACTTGGACTACCCGTTAGTAGATAAACAGTTTTTACCTGAGTGTTGTATGTAAAGGAAGTTACCAGAAGGAGCCTAGAGCTCATTTAAAATTTACCAAATAGTAGAAATATGATATTGTTGTAAAAAACACAAACTTTTATTGCATGCGCTTGCATACATATGTGCCATTGGAAACATGTTAAGACAGCTTAAGTCGTCGTAAGGGGCACTAATGGTATCAAGTATATATCTAGATACTCTACTAATATTCCAACGTAAATTAAAGCTGACATAATTTAATAAGGGAACAAAACCCAACCTCAAATATCAAAAAAGTTGGACAGAAAAATTCCGGTTGTCTTGATTAACTTAAATCGACTAAAACTATTGCATAGTATAAACAAATTTTCAATATATGCGCTTAAATTTAATTTTCAGCAAGGTAATAATAGAGTTGGTGAATTTTGGCGCTAATAAAAATATAATAATAACTCATAATTTGAAATCCGGTAAACTAACACATGCAGCAATTTACATGGACACTTAAAATAAACATTTCGAAAAATTTGCACACATTTAAGCACTTGCAAATGCGAGTATGGCCACAAAATAGCACAGGCAAAGTGAAATTCAATAACAGCATTGCCAATATATTTATAAAAAACAAATAAACGACGACGAAGAGCAATTCAAACCGAGCCACACCGCCATTCTAGGCTAATTTACATACATATAGCATATGCAAATCTATATATGTATATGCGAGAGTATATAAATCATATGCAAGGATTTAGAGTTTACACTCACATCGATGGCGCACAATGCCAAACAAACAAACTAATGCGCTTTAAAATGCAAAATTAGCTGAAATTGAGCGAAAATATATATACATATATACATGTAATAAAAGCTCTGTGAATTGTAAAAAAAATGTAACGGTATACAATACAATGTGTATATAAATAAATTTTTAAGTATGTTTATGTGGACGTATATCCGTCATAGTTTGTACAGAAAATGGCAAATTTGCACATAAAATGGTGAGGAAATCACGCACACCTATATGTAAGCACACTTGCACACACACATGTGAAAACAATCGAAATCAATCGTTTTTGCACATTACGAACACACACACCGCTCGCCACGTATCCACTTTCCATCAAACCTTGCCACGTAGCGGTATAATGCATACAGCAAGACCGCCAGTATCAAAGCAACAATTTCTAAACGTTCTGGGCAATTTTGTGAAACTCAGCCAAATCGAAATTCGCATTGAATTTTGCGTAGTTGAATAGCTTACTGCCCGTTTCGGCTGCTGTTGGCGCATGCGAATGCAAAATGTTTCATTTCACTCGAAATGAAACCAAAACAAAGTTTATTTGCATAGCAAATGCTTACTAACACACACAAGTATACATACTATAAATACATGATGCGTACATTTGCTTTTGCTGGAAATTTTTGATGTTGCTACGCGTTGGGATTGATTTCGTATGCAAATCGAAGCTGGCGTGTAAGTCGGATCACATTAAAGTATTCGAAGATAATGTATGTATCTGCATAAACAGAAAAAATCACAAATGCATTAAAGCACACTCATTTTTGCTTCGAATATGGCCCGCCTCATCTACCACTTCTTCGAGTTTTGGATTAAAATAAACATTTCTGAGCTGTTCGTGAGGCATAATTTTGAATATCATTACCGAAAATTAAAATCCATCAATGACAAATGTAAAACCGAAAGTTGAAATCTTCGAATTCAGTAAAATGTGCTATTAAAGGACTTTTCAGCACCTTATATTGGAGGTGGCATGACCAAGTTTCGTAAACATTAATTTTAAAATCCAACACACAAACACAGAATATTTAGTAGGCGGTAAGCTAGGGGACCAGCTTCATGTGGTTTTGCTACCAAATCTAACTTGAAAATCGGGTTAGGCGTTAGCGGTTATCGCTCAGTTCGGGTAAAATTTTGGTCATGGACGCTAGGGTAAAATCTGGACCGATTTTAGAAGCAGAGAGATAACTGAACATATAACTGCGAACAAGAAGATATTTAACTTTCTCAATATAAATTGTGAAAAAATGCAACCGAAATTATTTTTTTTTTCCCAAAACACAAGCCTACAAAGAAAAAGGTACAAGGACTTGAAAAATGGTCGAGAGATCGCTGAAGACATTTCTCGTTCTGGACGACTAAAAAGTCAACTGATGAAAATATAAAGACGAGAAAAGGATGTGGTGCTTGAAAATCGTCAGGCAAGTTTTAGAGAGATGGCAAAGAGCTCGAAATCCCTCTCGTGTCCATTCGAATGGTTTCGGTGGGTATTTTAAGTAAGAAATGTGTTCTTGCTCGACTCGTCCCGATAAAGCTGAATTTTTTTCAAAAGGAGTGCCATAAACAGGTTTCTTTAGTCTCTTAGAATATAGTCAACAACACACTCTTTAAGCGTGCTGGATCGTGCGAATTCTGATTTCACAAAGAAATCGACAATCATCGGAATGGAAAGAAAAAAAATTAGCCGAAACCATTTGCTTTTATCCCGAAAGGACGGGCGGTCAATAAGGAGGTCTATTTGACCGTATTGGGCGTTTCTGTGAGAACATCCGTCGAAAACGGCCGAAATTGTGAAAGAACATTTCATGGATTTTACACAATGATAATATACCATCGAGCTACGATTATGACCGAATTTAAAGCCAAAAGGTAATGAATACCATCGATCAACCACCATAATTGGTTCTGTGTATTTTTTTTTTTTTTTTTTTTTGTTTCCCAAAATGAAATTTCCGATCCGTGGAATCCATTTTCAGTCACTCTAAAACATGAAACAAAATTAGCGTTTTATTTACATATTTCGGGTACTTTTTTCACAATATATAATAGACCACATTAGGATAAAGGACAAAGGCAAATACTTATATTATGTGTACGACCCGGAGGGTTGCTACTTTTTAAGCTAAGATTTCTTCCGAAACCTTCATTATAGCTAAATTATAGAATAATGTACAAAAAAACAAGCCAAGATAAAAAAAAACAAAGGTCCAGTGAAAATCGGTTATGACATTAGTCAAAGTTAGGATATGAGTTTGCAGAGTGTGTAATTTTCAACTTTTCCAACTTTTCAATTGATTTGTTTGAAAGATAAAAATACCGTTCAAGTAGCTCCCAGCTAGTGGTATATCCAAAACTACTATAATAAAAGACCACTTCGCTTTTGCAAAAATTTGCTAAGCATAAAATCGTTTTGACACAACTGCGTGATAAAAAGTATTAACTGCCACCAGTTTCAAAATCTTTTTGTTTTTAGTTCAGGCTTTGAAAGTCTGTAAACCTTCACTAAGTGCCAGCGCTTTTTTCCAACGTGGAGGTAAAAGTTTATGCACGGCCATTTTATTTGTCAGTGCTGACTTTTCTTTGTTGCGTTTTTATTGTTCTAAGAAACTGCTCGATATTAACACAGCCATGAAAGTCAATCGGATTGCCGGACATTAAGTTTAAATGGATTTTGCTTTAAAATGTTAGTCCGTAAAGGCGTTTGATGAGATTGCTTGTTGAATGTGTATGTGTGTGGAGCATTTGAGTGGCAGAACAATAAAAAATAACATTAATGTTCAAGAAAGGAGCAGAAGTCAGAAGTAGAAGCCAACGCGTGTGCAAGGTAACAACAACTACAATAACAACAGGTGTATTGTACATTACAATAACAGCAATGTGGCAGGAAACTTTCACGCTGGCTATGTGCTTTTGTATAAATAAATGTGTATATACATACAAGTATATGTATGTGATATAAATTGTCCTTGTGGGAGCAGCAAAGTTATAATGACAATAATGTGGTAAAAGTAATGAAATGGCAGCGTAAATAAAACACATATTGATAAGCATCACATTTTCCGAAAGCATAAACAAACCATGGGCATTTGCCATGAAACGCCACGGTAATTCAAAGCGGAAAACGAATCATTCATAAAATTGTAAAAAAAAACAAGCATTAGCATTAAAAATTTATGTGCTTCATAAAATTTATGGTGGCATAAAATTCTTTCCATATTTTTCGCCGTATTCTCTTTGCAGAAAAGAAGCTGAAAATGCATTGTTAGCCAATGTCAAAATGTGTTGAAAAAGTGCAGATTTGATTTTAAGTCGTAATAAGAATTTTTTCTTTTGGAAAAGAGGCTTTTATTTAAATATCAAAAAATAAAGCTGGTAATATGGCTTCAATTTGTTAAATAAATTTAATGAGACTGATATCCTTGGGATTACATGAAGATGGCTGAAGATATCGATTAAGATGAAATTGAATAAATGCAAGATTCTAATGAGAAAACACTAAATTTGCTTATTTTTCAGTTTATACACCGCAAAGATTAAAACACCAACCCTTCAAGCAGCTATGACTATCCGTAGATGATGTTTTTAAGATCGAAGAGCTGAAATATGATATAATAATAGAGATTCTCGGATTCTTCTGTCACTAATAGGTAAGATCTTTTTCGAGTCATCATCATTAAGTTAAAAATATTTAAGACTCAGAGATGACGAATCGGAATTTTTTGTTAGAAGTAAATTCATCAACAATCCGCCGAAATCATCATTGAAAATCATGGAAATGGAATTGAAAATCTCCAAAACATCGATTTTTTGCACTTCGACCGAACATTTGGGCTTAAATTGCTCAAAGTCCAACATTCGAAGGACGATTATTTGACCAAAAATCACATTTAAAACAGTAAACACTCTCCTTATTCACCTGATATGGCACCGAGCGACTTCTTTCTTTTCGGAAAAATGCATTTGCCCATGAAAGGAAAGCGTTATGCAGACTTAGAGGCCATTCAAAAAGCTTGCACCAGCACACTGGCGGCCATACCGACCAACGAGCTAAAACACTCGTTCACACAAACGTTAAACAAAGTATGTAAAAATTAAAACCAAAAATATTTATCGATACGCCTTGTGCGCGCAGCTTAAATGGAGCAGTCCGGGTCAAATTTGAGCTTAAACCTCTAAACGAAAGTGAAGTATGTAAAAAGTGAGCATTTTGCTTTTCAATTCCACATGATTTCAACTTTGTCGTCGTATTTATATGGGTAATTTAGGTTAGATTACACTGGCTGGCAATCACGCCATACTTCTTCATCTTTACTGATGTAGATACCGCTTATGCGGTTGTAGCAGAGCTAAAAACCGCGTGTTGTTTCTTCTTTTCGCTCTTGGCGCCAATTCGAAATACCAAGAACAGGTTAGGTGATCCTCTTCCTCTGCTCCCATCAGTGGGTGCTGATTCGAAAACCTACAAACTGGAGTACAACCAGTTGGGAGACTTGTAGAGTTTGATCTTTGTTCTTCGAGCTTGAACTTTACTTTTCAATTTCCTACTCAGTTCAATTTAACATCTATTGGCAAGAGCGATTCTGCGTTCAATTTCAAGGCTTATCTTTTGGTTTTTGTTGATGCTGGTTCCAAGAAATTATCTACGACTTCAAAGTTATGACAGCCAACAGTGAAGTGTGAGCCAAGTCGCGAATGCGATAACTATTTGTTTGATGACAGGAGATATTTCGTCTTTTTATCATTCACAACTAGACCCATATGAACTATATGAACCATATTTCTTAACCAGCCTGGAGAAGACTGAACTAATGACGCGGTTGTTGAGACCAATGTCCTCAACGTAAGCTAGCAGCTGTATACTCCTATATAAGATTGCTCGTATTATTTTACCAGCAATAGTTTGAAGAAATCACACGAAGAGGAATATTCTTGTCTGAAACCTCGCTTGATATCAAACGGCTCGGAGAAGTCCTTGCCGATCCTGACGGAGCGTTGTCAGTTTACACAGCCGTATTAGTTTTACGGGGATTCCTAAGTCAGACGTAGCGGCATAAAATCAGCTCATTTTCGTGTTGTCAAAAGCAGCATTAAAATCGACGAAAAGGTGGTGTGTGTCGATCTTCTTTTCACAGTATTTTCCAAGATTTGGCGCATGGTGAATATTTGGTCGGTTGTTGTTTTGCCATGTCTAAAGCCACACTGATAAGGACCAATCAATTTGTTAGATTTAATATTTCACACAATACGTTCGATAGAACCTTATGGGCGATGTTGAGGAGGTTTATCCCGCAATAGTTGATGCAGATTGTGGGGCTTACCTTTTTTGTGTATTGGGTACAGCACACTTAAATTCCAATTGTCGGGCATTAATAATTAATGGGCATGCTTTCGTTCGACCATATTCTACAATGTAGCTGATGCATGCTCTTTATCAGTTCTTCGCCGCCGAATTCGAATAGATCGACCGAGTAATTGTTTTCGAACATCTTCATGGTCGGGTAATGGATATTTAAAGCGTAATATTATAAACAAAATATCAAAAAGGCACAAAAAATCATAAAAAATCATAAAATGAGAGACCTACAGAAATTACATAATTTGATATTTTCATAGCTTAGAAGTTTCTCCTGAAAACTCTTAAGGAAATTTTTCAAGATCAGAGAACTTTACGCTTCCATTATATGTTCGATATCGGCCGAAGTAATATATTTTGAACGAATTTCTTGGTTTTCATACTATAACATTTAGTACTTAATAAAGCAGTTATTACTTATTCTAATTCTTAATTCCAAATAAACTTTAAAAGCATTGCACTTCAATTCAGCATAACATTTATATTTTACTTTATTGCACGCAATTGCTCGCCTTGAGCGAAGCCACGAACAAATTTGCCAAAGGTCCGGCAATTAAAGTTCTGCAAGGTACATACTATACTACTAACGCACAATCACGTACTGTAAGCCGCGAAACATACAGTTGTAGAGTTTAAATACTAGTATTGTAATACGAACTTCCGTTTTGTCGGTTAGTTAGACGTTACAAGTAGAGCGTGCTTTTTTACATTAAAAATTACAAAAAAGTGCATTATTTCGGATTTATGATTATTTGATATTGAAAAAAAAAATGGTAAATAGCAATTATGACTGGACTGAAGAAACGGCAGATAGCGTCCCAAAAATCACACTTTATTATTTATTACCTTCACAGAGCACTGAGTGTGTTGTCAAACACATGACATCACTTTGACAATTGTTTTGACATCTGATATTTTCAGAAAATTCAGTTACTCAAAAGGCACACCTTATTTTAGCATTACACCCTTTGTCCGCTTCACGAAATAATCACAATAAATTTTATGAAAATCTTTTTTATTAGCATTTTTTACATTTGTATTTGCTCCCTGCCAAATTTTACTGGTTTCCTCTGCTTTGCGAATTGATAAACAGCAGCTTTGATACCGTTTCCCTCTAGTCTTAGTTGCTCTACTAGCTTCTTCCCCATAGTAAATTTTATTTATACTTGCTGTTGTGCAGATTGCCTTCATTGGCAAGACACGCAGCTTCCGAATTTGATTTTAGAGCAATAAAACCACCTGCAGATAACAATAAAACCGTTATAGTGCGAGAACAATACGTTGCAACACTGAATTATTTTATGTGCAATGCTATGCTATGCTATGCTGAGCTGTGCCATGTTACTCCGTGCGCTAAGTGGGTAGGGATAAAAGTAGGTTCATGGCGTGAAGAACGGTGGTCACGGGGACGTGCGAAAACAACAATTTGAATGGTCAGCATATACATATATACTACATATAGACTTTAGCATGCATATACTAATGTATGCGTGCATTTAATGTGTGAATTTATGGGCGAGCATATTTGTCACGTTTCAGCTGACGGTGAAAGTGTTTGCATTGCGCTTGGGGCGGTTGACGATTGGGCGGTGACGTTTTATGTAAATGTGTCGGCGAAAGTGTTATATTTAAATAGCCGCAAGGTATTTAAAAATCGACAAAATATACATATGTGAGATTAATAATTAATGAAATTACAGTTTAATTGGTTTAAGATACAATTTGCAACCACGCCTACTTTCCAATATAAAAGTGAAGCATTGGTAAAGATATTGGAATAAAAATTTGTGCAAATAGTTTAACCACTATTTTCAGCTATAAATGGTAGAAATCGGATCATAATTTTTCAAGCTCCCAGATACTGCACATGAGGACTTCAGTGGCTATGTCTGATGTTTATACCGAAAATATCGGTAAAACTCTTGTATTGTATTTATACATACAATGTGCAGAGAGAATATTTTTCTGATAGTGTACTCATATCTAATATAAGGATGTTCAGACTTTCAGATGGCTTTATCACGTATATATCGATCAATCTGTAAGATATCTCAGCAAAGTTAAGAGATTATGTAATCTTGGATATATTACTATAGTTTAGTGACAGTAATAAATGAAATCAGTTCATAATTCACCCAGCCCTCTTATACGATATATACTATATACCTGTTAGATGATAAGTTGTCTTAATAAATTTTGTGGAAACATCTTCTTGAACTCAGAGCCAAAAGTTAATGCAATCAATCCAAACTTTCTTTTAACCCCAGTGTATCCAACTCAGTAGTTTTCGGCTTTCCTGTTGACTATCACATATTATATTGACAGTATTGAAAATATTATCTCGACTTTACACTTTTGTAATTCTATAGTAAAATATGTTCTGCTGTACTCGAGTTTAGCCGTTCCGTACTGCATATAATTATAATGAATTTTTTCGTAAGAACGCTACAAGAGTAGACTGCTAGGGACTGCAAACGACTCCATATTCTTTCCCGCTCTTTTGACATTTCTCTTCAAAAAGGTTTGTCATTTTATCATGGAAAGACATACGATCCAACAACGAGTCGAAATTATTAAAATTTACTACCGAAATTCGGAGTCTAAACTTTCATAGCACTACGTCCAATTATGGTGGTCATAATCGTCTTATCAAATCAACAATTGATCTATTGTAAAAATTTGAATCTACAGGCACAGTACAAAATGTTCCCGTACCAGTGAGACAAAGAAGTGCCATTTGAGGAATATTATTACCGTTATCGCATCAACTGAGGAAGGCTCAAATCAGTCTCTCACACGTCGCTCTCAAGCGTTGAGCAACTCTGTGACGTCGTTGTGGCGAATTTTGCCAAAAGATCTTGGAAAACATCTTTACAAGATTAATTTAACTGAACTGAAGCCACTTGATCACTAGAATCTTTGTATGTTCGTGAATTGGGCAACAACTTAAAAATGATCCGTAATTTCATCGAAAAATCATCTTCAGCAATGGGGCTAATTTCTGGCTGAATGGCTTAGTCAATGAGCAAAATATGCGTTATTGGTCAGACAGAAATTCACACGTACTTCATGAGAGTCACCATTGCATCCTGAAAAAATTACGGTTTGGTGCGGTTTATGGGCCTGTGGCGTGATTGAGCGGCACTTCTTCCGTTATGATCAACACCGGTCAGACCATGAGAACCGCTACCGCTCAATAATAGCCGAATATTTTTAGCCCGAATTGAGTGATTTGGACTTGGAAAATATGTGATTCCAACAAGACGGCGCCACAAGCCTCACAGCGAATGTCACTACCGATTTATTGAAAACCAAGTTTGGTGAAATTGAAAGTTTGGCGTGAGTCTATTTCCTGTTGGGCTACGTCAAATCTATGGTCTATGCGAACAAACCAGCGACGATTGATGAACTTCGTCCGAATATCGAACGTGAAATTGCAGCAGTATCTGCCGATTTATGCTTGGAAACCGTCGAAAATTGAGTTCAGAATCTGGACTTCTGCAAGCGTGTCCGTGGTTGCTATGAAAACAAATCGACTTGCATACATAATGGTATCGAATGTACTTTCACAAAAATAAAACAAATTCATTGATATCCCAAGCCATTTTTGAATTTAAAAAGTTAAAAAGGTTTTAACGTTCTTAAACCCTTTACTCAGAACTGGGTATACTCCCAGCAGGAGACGTCGAAGACCTTATATATAAATAGTCTACGTGACGAACCTAGTCGATTTAGCCAAATCCGTCTGCCTGTCTGTATATGCGCGAGCTCAGTTTCTGAGATATGAATCTGAACAGGACGCAGTTTTCTCCAAGAAGCAATTTGTTTATCGGATCCGCCAAAATGGGATCACTGTAGGGCAGCATGCCCTACTCATCAATCAAAAATCGATCAGAATCAAAACCTTCTATTAAAAATATATAAAAAAAATTACATTTTTTAACAATATATGTTCACAAAATCTAACATGACAAGTTAATGCTACAATTTTCGAACAATGTGTTCAATTTAAACCACTTTAGCATATAGATTTATTTTTATTTTTCAAGTCAAAGTCATTACATAGTGCGAAAACAAGAAAATGAGCCACCTTGTATTCACATATTCACAACTATTAAGGCTCTCGTTGCCTTAAACCTTTTAAATGCTCCCTCATATATATTTACACGCACACCTATAACATATGTATATGGATTAGCGAATATATTCACACCTTTCAGCATAAGTACATAAACGGCTATGCTAACAATCGAATAGATAAGCTAAAATAAAACGACCGCTTGTTTTTCCCACCTTTCTCACAACGACTAAACCTTAAAGGTGAATATACCCATAGATTACATTTGACTAGCACAAAAACAAAATCCACACGAAAACAGCAAATAAATGCCCACCTATAAAATGCCAGGAAAGTGTCAGTAACCGAAAATCTATTTGTCGCCCCTGACCTGAAAAATGTGTGAACAATAAATTTCTGGCTCTGTGACTGAACTTCCGAATTTGAACGAGTGCGAACGCCAACACACGTGCCACCAGCATACTGGAGCTAGCATTATTGCATACATGAGTGTGTGTCCGTTCGCAGGCGCATATTTTCACAAGCAATCGTCTATGTTTGTTTTAGCTGTTATGCGCATAAACGGAAGAGGTCGACAGCGATGGCGAGTTAGTTTATTTATTTGTTTGTTTACTCGCTGCCGACATTGCTAAAATATTTTGACTGCCTACCTTTTCTCTAACATTTTTTGGATGTTTGTTGTTATATGATTTTTTTCTTGTGATAATACTCTTTTTGCTTTACTGTACACACAAGCTTACACGTGTTTTTGTTTCTGATGAATGTGATTTAATTTTTTTTTGGATTTAGGATAAACATGACTTAGCTGAATAGAAATGGGTTCAAGGCGCTTTGCCGGTACTGGATATCGAATATCAGGAATTTTTTGATCTTTGCATATCCACGTAAGCTCCATGATTTGCAAATCAGCCAAAGAACTGAATCGAACGGAACTGAACAAAACCGAACCGAACTAAATTGAACTGAACCGAACCTCACCTAACCTAACCTGTGCGTGCACGTATTTTAATACAAAAAATAATGCAAGCAGTTTCATTGCCTAAAGTTGTCTTTGAGTCCCTTCCTCAGCTATACTCGACAATTTTCAAAACATTTTCCTACAAATAAACACTTTGGCATGCCACAAATGCTCTACCAAACTCATATGCCAAAAGAACCGCATCGTCAGCTGTGAATTGCATAAAATATGCGAATTGCTCACATGTGTTTTGTGGTGCAGACTGTTGTGCTTATCATAGCAAATAGATAACTCGCGCATAATACAATTTCGATACCATCAAAGCCGAAAGCATTGCATCAAATGGCGGCTCTGCAGTCAAAGAGTCAAGCACTCTAGCTTAAGGCATGCATTCTAGGCATTTTGCAGAGATAAAAACCGGAGCAATGCATGCAATACGGCAGACTTTTATGTTTTTGTTAGTGTGAAAGTCAAAATCATCGCAGCAAAGCATCAGTTGTGCTGGCTGAAAGCGTATGTACTATAAATATATATATCAGTATATACATCTACTGCAGCATCTGTGGCAATGCCATTTGATGCTTTCTGCTGTGCTCTCGCATTCCATTGGCACGTTTGCTAAAACTTTTTGCTTATTTATTTCGTTTAAAATGTTTCACTGCTTTTTAAGCAAGAGTACTTCAGAAACTTCGCATATATTTTGTATTAGTGGTTTGAAGTTGATGTATCCCCAGCAGCTTGCTATTAAATACGTGGGTGTTGATGAGAGCAATAAACTGAATTTATCATAGTTGTTGTTGTTTCTTATTATATATAATATGTATACGCTAACTAGCGTTTGCACCTATGTATCTTGGGTTCAATTGGTATGGTACAACAGGTCGTATACGTAACATTTATATATTTTATTATTAACATAAAAATATAGTTATACACTTGTGCTCACACAATTAAGCCACATAAACGTTATGGTGTACAAATTCATAAAAGTTGAATTTTATTGATAAATCGGAAAAAAAAGTTTCACAAAATTAAAAGAAAGTACTTAAACTTTATTGTACTTATAGTTTTTTAAAGGGAAATTTTAATGTAAAAGCAAAAATCTGTTTTCTTCTTCATTGGTATGTATTTTTCGTGCTCATATAATTAAGCCACCTGCAAA